>NC_056728.1:427113336-427248336 GCF_019279795.1 Protopterus annectens
TCTAGCAACTTTCAAATTTGTAAGTTAAAATTTTAAAATCTGAACTAAATTATGCCCTTTGTCCACCCCCGACCCCACCCCCGATTAGTTTTGGATTTGTCCAGAATTCCTGCACTAGTACTTTGAGAGGTATAATGTCTGCAGTCATTCATTCATATTGCTTTTTGAGAACCAAAACAAACTTTTGACTTAAGCGGTATTGCTTCACATCTTCATTTTTCCCAGAACACCAAAACCAGTCACAAATGCAGACTCAGAGAAAAGTGCATTAGTTTATTATAATATTAACTTACATAACTTTGATATCAATCTTCTCACAATGAAAGAATGCAGCTGTAATCTGAAAAGCAAAAGACTTTAACCCTCCTGAACTGTGTTATGGAATTTGAGCCTATCGTAATGTTGAGTTTAAAATGACAACACACACTTGGATACCGTGAATCATTAAATAAATGTCTAAATAGGTCACACAGCAACACCTTAAAGACTAAACTATTCCACTGACTAACAGGCCTCACGCTGTTCACCGATGCTGACAGTACTGCCATTGTGAATGCATTGCAGCTTTCTCTTCAGCTAGGGGACAGCCTGCATAAAGCAAACAGTGTGTAATATGTGTTGTACTAATAACTTCTAGACATTCATTACTCTTCTCTCACTGGCTGCATTCTGTTCACAAAAAATGAATCTTGTATTCAGAATGAGCAGCTATCAGATGGCATTATGTTAAATGATGTTGAGAATTACCAGATGAAGAAAACATAGTCAACAATCTACCGGGGGGGGGGATGCTGCAAACTGACAGTTCACCTGCACTACATCCATAGCAAACAACTAATTTAACATATGTAGTTCGCCTGTTTCTCAAAACGCTTTAGACACACACACACACACACACACACACACACACACACACACACACACACACACACATTAAGAATTGCAGTGAAGTAAAGCCATAAAACAGTGAATAATGCAGCTTGGCTAGGTTTTTACTGAATAGTTTGTCTGTCTGACCTTTTCACCTTTTGGCTGGATGTTATTTGGGATATTTTGCAGTCATCCTAACATTCGTGAACATCAGGCTTGATGTTAAGCTCTGTGTTCCTAAGGTATAGACAAACAATCTTTGCATGCTGTCCTGATGAGGTCAAAAAAGGCTGCAACATACCTGTCAACAGCCAATGGGGTTTGGCTTTATTGGCCAGAATATGCTCATAAAGATCTAAAAAGTAAAAAGTCATGCACACTTAGAAGCCATGTAGCTGAACCACTGGCACGTCCTTAAGAGGGCATTAGCATATATCCCATAGACCTAAACTACAGCATGTTTAAGGTATTACACAGGGAAGACTCTTCCTTGGTTGAGTCCTTGTTACAGTTTTTACTTAATGGCTTTACTGAGCTAATTTGGGGTGGCAACAGGTTATTACCATGAGCCTGGACAGATGTCTATAGTGTTGGAGAACAGTACTTGCTATTCCTTGAAGTAAGTTTGCTATTCCTTGAAGTAAGTGTGTGTGGGGAGTGAAACTATAAGCATTTAAGTACAGTTACAATGAGCAAGGCACTGGAAGGCAAAGAAACTTAAAAGAGTGGTGAGACAAGCATCTGGGGAGCTAGGACAGAGTCTGATGGGATGTTTGGTGTGAAGCATTTTCTTCAGTGTGGATGATAAAGGCCTATGATTTATTTTAGATGTTCTGGAAAAAGCCAAATAACAAAGTACTGTACACTTACTACTACCAATATTATCCCTATAAAATGATTTACACTGGTGTGCAGTCTAACAAGTTATACCTGAAAATGAATATATGGGATGTGATAATGCTGGATTTTATTAACAAGAACTGTATAATCTGTTTTTTTCACTGTTATGTTTGTTAAATACATCATTCTAGTAGAACACAAAATTTACAAGGCTTGTTAGAGCATGATTTCATTAGTGAGACAACAGTATGTTTTTAAAGTATATTTGTCATGTTCTGAAGAATCATTATTTTACAAATGTTTTCATTTCTAGTTATATTCCTTATGTTAATGTTGCAAGTGATTTGCAAGAAAATTATAGTATGCTATTTGCTTTTTTACTTTCCCTGTTTACTCAAGATACTGACAAAATGATACTATGGTAGGTGTAACGTCCCCACTCTGGGCAGTAACCAAGGAGCCTGAATCCTTACCACTGGCACTGGAGAGGGGCATTTACTTGGAACAAAAATGGATACACCCCATATTTCCAGATGCAGCTCTCTGCATCAAGAAACTTTCCCTTAAGAGCACACAGGGAACACAATCAGTATGGGGTCTGGGTTCCCCTCCAGGTCCCCAATAAGACTCCCCACTGGCATAGCTGTAGCGTTGAGTCCTCAGCTGAGTGCCCAAGTTAAGTCCTCCAGAACCCTCTCTATGAAACCATTGCTTCATTTCCCTCTTCCAAGTAGCTGACACGCACACTTTCAGATTTGCTTTTCTCACACACACACACACACACACACACACACACACACACACACACACACACACCTGTGAAAGGCTGGCACAGACTTACGAGCTATTCCCCATTCTGTCCAAACTATAATGTAGTTCCACTCCCACCAGACACTCCAAAGCCAGCTACTCTAAGGCTGTTGCAAGGGTACCCAATTATACTGAGCGAAATTAATATCAACACAAATGGTATATTTGACCAATTAAGTAAGGCTTCCAGGCGTGGCCACAGTGTCACCAAATAGATATAAGTCCTCTCAGAATTTAAAATATCATCTAAAGGACCAGCCACAATGAAAAGTTTAAATATATTTAATAATAAATAATAAAAGAACATGAAAGTACTAAATATTTATTTACAATAAACACCAGTGTTTCAGTCACATGAAATATTAAAAACAGCATAGGTGGATAGGTTCACACAGTTGCAGAAAAACAATACTTAACTAATCTCACTACATTTTCCTGACTGATCTAAAGACTTATTATTCCCTGGTTACTTACTGGAGCAAGGCAAGATGAGGTAGGTGAAAGATCCTTTTTTTGTCAGATTACAAAAACAGAGTGGTATGAGACTTCAGTCTCACCTAGTATTAAACATTATTTTTAGTGATGGATTACAGAATGACATCACATACATCTGGTCATCTGACTTCTGGTTCCCATGCAACCCCCCTTCATACCTCTAAACCTTGAAACATCAAAAATCTGGACAAGGACCATGAAAAATAGGTAGAAATCTGTACGCTGATTAGCATCTAATTTGCATACATAATTATGTAACCCCACCCACTTCAATGGAATTGTGGGGTACCAACTTTCGAACACAAACTGAAGAACAGACAACCAAAACATGGCACCAGAGTCCCCCTGCAGCCATTCCAATGTCCCGTTACCTGGCTATTTCACCCCATTTACCATAAATACTAATGTATGCATACTGCTTTACTTCTACAATGATTTGGATTTTATTTTTACATTTTACAGCACAACAATGCAGAAACACTAAAAGACATCATCTGGTAAACAAAGCAATACTGTCTCACAATGAAAATAGGCTTGACATTAAAATTTCTTTGCCCTTGAAACTCACATTCATTGAAACAGTATTGAAACCTACACCACATCCAAAGAAAATGCATCTGGCCAGTGGTAGATAAAGATTACCTTTGGGCTGTTTTCAAATCATTGGCCCCTTGCACACAAAACAAGAAACATACATGTGTTCTTTTTTTTATACACCATCCTGACTTTATTAAATTATATTCCTTGCATAATACAACACACATGTTAGAGCGCATTTTAAATTTATTGTTTGAACATTTTACCAGTAATCTGTACTATAAGCAATGAAACAAAACACATGAACCAATAATGACAAAACTGCCCAATTCAGAACTTTTCCATCATAAAAATCTTCTTCCACACCTACACTATAAATAGAATCACAGTAGTGTAAGCCATAAGCATCTTGCACAGCGTCTCGCACTTATTTTCAATTTCATTTTTGGGGGGGGGGGGAGTAAAGGTCAAAAACCAGGGACACATTTTAAACATTGCTTGTATAATTTTGTAAAGTTGGTAGAATAAAATGTTGTGTTACCATCATGCATTTCACTGGCAAGTTTTGAACTCAGGACTCTATGCACTACAGTCAGAACAACATACCACTATGCCAAACCAGCAGCTGCCTGAAAAATAGGAAGACTGAAACTTAATAGCCATCATTTAGTGAATTAATTTCTCACTTCTCAACATAGCTCTTAACCTCAACACAAAAAACATGGAAAATAACAAAGCCAATAATGGGGGAGTACAAATTGAGTTCTCACTTCTCACTCACCATATCTCTGAACTGTTAGCACACAAACAATAATGGGGGAATACAAATTGTGTTCTTACTTCTTATCATAGCTCTAAACTCTTAGCACAAAAAATATCTGGACAAAGCTCAGAGCATAACGTTCAACTGTTAGCAGAAAAAAAATGTTCTTACTTCTCATCATAGCTCTCAACTCACTCAGAAATGGTGGTGGCTAGGGACAATAGGCTCTTTTTACCATGTACCAAAGGTACAGGGTTTGCGCCTGAATACCTCTAGCCACCAAGTGTATTATATGGGGGCATTTTCTCACACACACACACACACACACACACACACACACACACACACACACACACACACACACACACACCTTACCCTGAATAACAAGTGGTTCCTTACTTGAGTAGTTCACATTCCTCTGTCATTGCTGCCATTAATCCCTGCTCGCAAACTCTGCCCTGAGTAGTTCCCAGCTCGGCAAACTCTGCTGTTTCAGCTTCCTGACCACACACAAGTTCCTCTGTTGTTCCCCATTCCCGCCAGCTTGCAATTCAATTCAGCCAGCCAAAAATGATGATGTGAGCTCCTTGAGCTCAATTCCGACTGGCTGGTAGCCTGATGGAGCTGACGTCATTGCGCACGTGATGACGTCAGCTCCGACAGAGCAAAAATTTTAAAAAAAGCAAAAAAAAAAAAATCGAAAATGAAGGGGTGCCACTCGGGAATCATGACACCCCTTCATTTGGTCCCCAAAACTCGGTAAAAAACGAGTAATTCGGAATGGTTGGGAGGTCTGCCCCCCCTTGGGTAGAAGTTGTCAGAATATATCACATATGTGTCAATAATATACACACACAAAGCCTTGGTAAGATCTGCTGCAGCTCCTGGAAGTCAAAACACAATTTCAAATGTCCACCCTTCCAGAGTAGCAATTAGTTCACTCCAAAGACAATGCTGAAAGCTTCTTAGTACACGCTTTTTGTCTCTGGCTGCATTGAGAACTGTAGGATACAATCTTTATGGCCTAAATTAAGCAATTTAATTTCTTATTATTTTTCAAGGTCAGGTGGATTGAGATTAACCTCTTCTCTTCCAGTATCCTCTATTACAATATATATTCAACAGTTACAATAATACATGTATATTTCTTCCTCTGTCCAGCAGGTCATAGTGTTGATACATTTTTAACTCAGGCAAGTTTACAAATACATTTTCAACACAAGCATCCTGTACAAATCAGTTTGATATTCAAATAACATATAATTCTTTACTAAATTCCGGCTAGCTGTGCTGGCATATGTTACACATTCACTGCCCTACTTCTCCTGGCATAGCTGGCAATACCTCATGTTGTCACAATAAGTATTAGATAATTATTTACATAAACCACAAAATATTATGGCAATAAAAATATTACATCTTTACAAGAACAGCTTCTTAGTATCACTACTATATCAACACGTTATATCTCAAGTTAAGCTATTAAAGTTGCAAAACTTAGTTTATAGCTTGTATTTCTTGGAAGTAAGAAGCTCTTACTAATGCATTTAACAAGGAAATATAGTAGTGTATACATTAGTTTAGGTAGTGAGGCATTGTGGGTTCAGTCTTTTATGATATCATGGAAGGGATTTTAGGTCTACGGAAAATTTCTGGGACCTGTCTTTATCAACAAAATAAAATGCAAAGCAACATACTTTTTGCATCAAAACTGTATAATTTGGCATTGCCTATGATAAGGAAATTATACTTATTTTAAAAAATTGCTACTTACATTTGCTACAGAGTGGCACCAATATACTTAAAGCAAAAAAAAAAAATAGCAAATTGAAAACTGAATAATAATATGTATAAATGGTGATGGGAATACCATATAACAAAAGAAGATATACAAGCCTTCTATGGAAATTATTACATTCGGTAACTTTGGTGCCCAACATAAATTGTGATGTGATCATTGACTCTTTCCCTGATAAAAAAAGGGATATGGATATATGTGTGTCTGTATATGTGTGTGGGGTGGGGGTGGGGGTGAATGGTCAGTCACATATAGTGTCAGAGACACATGGGTGAAACAAATAAAAAGGAGTGAATTTGAATCTTGCCAAAAATGGTTTTGGGTAGAAAAATTAGACAAACCTGATATAGATACTTAAAAGATTACTGCAGTTAATTTAACAAAAGGATTTAGTACAGAATCTGATTGGGATGGACTCCAAATAAAGAGCAGACTCAGAGAAGTAGAAGTAAAAACTGAGACAGAGGTAGGTTAACCTTGAACTGAAGGAAGAAAAGGAACAAGGTGACCAAAGATTGAGACCAAACAGTAATTCACTTATTTGTGCCAAAGCCATGTAGAACACTCATAATGAAGCTAGCACATAACCTCATTTTGGGAGCTCATTCATAATGAAGCTAGCACATAACCACGTTTTTGGAGCCCATTCATAATAAATCTAGCACATAACCTCATTTTGGGAGCTCATTCATAATGAAGATAGCACATAACCACATTTTGGGAGCTCATTCACAAAGAAGCTAGCATATAACCACATTTTGGGAGCTCATTCATAATGAAGCCAGCACATAACCACATTCTGAGAGCTCATTAATAATGAAGCTAGCACATAACCATGTTTTTGGAGCCCATTCATAATGAAGCTAGTACATAACCTCGTTTTTGGAGCCCATTCATAATGAAGCTAGCACATAACCACATTTTGGGAGCTCATTCACAAAGAAGCTAGCACATAACCACATTTTGGGAGCTCATTCATAATGAAGCCAGCACAATACCATGCCTTGGGAGCTCATTTAGACATAGATAAGAAGTGTAAGGTGGCTTTTACCTAGATTTTGTTGCCCTGGTACTATGAAGGTAGTAGAATTTTTTTTTTTATTTGGCTTGTGCAGAATGTTAGAGGACAGTGCCTATCCCAGGGTTTTGGAACCAACTGATACCCTATAGTAAGAAATATCAGCTAAACAAGAACATTATATGTTCTCTGGTGTAACTGAGCAAAGGTTGCTAATATATATTGGTAGCCATTGATTACATAACAAAATTTCCTGAAAAAATACCCTTATAAACAGTTAATGCCAAATCTATAACTAAAGAACTAGCAATCATGTTTGTAATGTAGGAATTCACTAAGAAATCCTTATGGACTAAAGCACCCTTGAGAATAACACATGAACTCAACTGATTCTTTAAAGTTGAGCAGCTAAGAACATTTTTATACCACTCATACCTCTCAATTACTTAGAGCAAAAAAATCTGACAAAGACAAAAATAATGGGGAACAAAGGCACAAATATATGGACAGATTTTAATTACTGCTGGTATAAGTTTGGAAAGTTGCTAGAATAACAGGTTTTGCATTAGCTTACATTTTTGGAAGGATATGTTGTGTCTTTTGGCTTTTCCCAGTTAGGGGTCACCACAGCGGAACTCCGGTCCGCTAATGATTGGCAGTTGATTTTTACGTGCTGAGTTGCCGGCCCTAATGCACAACCTTCAACAAAGGTACGCCCATTCACGCATGTCTCCACAGAAGACGCTGTAGCTGAGAATCAAACGGGACAACATCTTGCGGTGAGGCGACAACGCTACCGCAGTGTAAAGTCTGAAATTAAACTTAAACAACTGTCATAATTTAGTAATTTCAATCAACAATGGCTTGCCAGAAAACTACAACTTTTATGAGGAACAAACCAAGAATATGAGGCGAATATATGGACATTCTGCTAAAATCTGCACCGTTGAGAGATATAGCTCATCTACTTGAACATTAAAAAAGAACATTAAATTATGGAAAGTTACAGAGCAGTTTGGAAAAATGGAACTATCATCTTGCTTATCTTCTTGTTGCTTTAAGGAAAGACTCACGAGTGTGATCATTTCCACTGGAATTGTTATATATCAAACATCCTTAAGGTTCACGTCAAAGAATGACTTACCCAGGGAAATGAACAGGTTGGCCTTCATTGGAAATGTGCCCATTTCCCCACTGTAGTGCAGTCTCAGATTTGGTATATATAGTTGGTGGGGAATCCACCTCCACATTGGTGGGTGTGTTTGAAATACTGGGATTTGTGTGATGGTCAGAATGCTGGGCAACTCTTTTCTTTCCCTGAGTAAGTCATTCATTGTAATGAACATTCGCTGTATGTGGTTCAATGAATGAAGGTTTGTGGTAATGATCCTTTAACAAAGTGATATAGACCCGGTCAAGTTCCTTGCAGTGTGGCAAGGACCTTTAGATGTTATAAGAAACATAAATGTGGTAAATTACAGAGTGAGACAACTGGATAAAAAGGAAATCAGAACAGGTGTACACCATCGGTGTGATGAAACCTTGGAAATACCCAGAAGTTTGTATACTGACTATGTTTTGATGAAGAAGTCAAGGGCCCCTCAGTATGCCCTGATGACAGAATATCTGAAATGTAATCAGTGACTCAGAAACAAAACATTTAGGAACGTGTTTTGAGGAATACTGACACATTTTCACAGTCGCCAGACAGAGTAAATTGAATCCAGCACAATATGACACTGTGTCTGGAAAAAAATAATCTGAAGCCATACTGGAGTCCCATCAACCAATCCGTAGTACAGCAGATACATTTTCAGAGTTGCCTGGCAAAATAAATTGAATCCAGCAGAACAATGACACTGTGTCTGGAAAAAAAAATAATATGAAGTCATACTGGAGTCCCAACAACCAATCAGTAGTGCAAAAAGGTACAGAAGATGCTTAATCACAGGGTCACAGTACAGCCCTAGAATGAGTGGAACAACCTCATACTGCTGGCCTCCATGCCTGATGGGTCAATAAAGTTTTGGAATATTTCAGAAAGCTAAATTTTTGTAAAGGTTAAGCTAGCCTAAATTTGTATCCACTTTTGGCCTAAGCAAAAGATACTAGTAGATTCTACTAGCTCCAGAAGCTAAGAAAATAACACATTCTCCATGCCTGATAGTCTTTTTCAATATACAGTCATGATATTTGGTCTTCACAGACTGATGGAAAAGGTTCCACGTCTCGAGACTAGACATTGAACTGCTTATCTGGACAATGTAGTCATCCTCTTAGAAAAATGAGAAAGCCACCTGCCTACATCAAAGCCAGTATAGACTCCTTATGTCAATCTGATGTGCCTGCTAAACTAGATAATTGTAAGTATGACATGTCAGAAGCCCACTATTTGAACTACGTTATACAGTGTGAGATAGTAAAACCTGAGGATGAAAAAGTTAAGGCAGTGTGAGATGCCCAAGGCCTGGGCCAACTGCAAGGAGACAGGTCAAGAACTTTGTGGTCTAATTATTTTACTAATATTATTCCAGCCCTTGTCACTAACTCTTAGACCCTGACTGACCTGATGAAGGGAAGGACCCAACTGAATGTTAAATGGGTACATACAATAGAACAGGCATCACAACAACTTAAGGACATATTGTGTTCTGAGCCTATATTACTGGCTCCAGATTTCTCTAAACAGTTTACTTTATTGACAGTTGTCTTGGAGGAAGGCATATGGGCAGTTCTGTCACAAACTGTTCAGGGACTCAAACATCCCATCTGTTGTGTGTCATAAGCTTGCCAGTGCTAAGTGGCTCTCAGCCATAGAGATGGAGTGTCTGATAATAACAATGTCTTTATCTTTTACAGACAGCCCTGATACAATGGCTATATAGGCAGAAAGACTGCAATCTAGGACCATCTAGGAGGGCGTTATTCTTTCAATCTTTTAACATCAAAAGTCTCCATTGTCAAGGTCACTGCTAACTGAATATAGATGGGTTGTCCCAGGCGTACACCCCCTCTGCAGTTAGAACCATTGGCTCTAAGTTGTAGGTGCATGTAAAATGGTGACTGCTTCTGGAATGGAAATTATTGTTTTAGTTGCAGCCTGTACTACAGATGGAGTGGTCCTTTCCAGAGGCTGGTCAGTGAAGGGAGATGAAGAGCATTTCCTCAAGGAGGGGCAGGACAAAGACAGGTGAGTCTCCTAAGTAGGTAATTGAGAGCAGCCTGCTCTAGGCAGTACAGGCTGAGTACTAGCAGTAAAGAGTTTAGATTCCCAACTGAGACTCGAGGAGTCTGAAGAGAATCATTTCAGTAATCTGACGTTGTTCTACACAGCAGCCTACTCACTTGGATGCTCATGAGCACTTCTACTGCTCTGTGCAACTGTGCTGATAATCCTAAAGCAGAACTAGGCCGGTATCCTACAAGAAGACAGATCACTGGGATGGCTTAAAGTAATTGTAAGATTTGTTCTCTGGAACTGAACTGATCTGTGTATCTAAAGAGACTGCACTCTGAATTGTTGGTAAAACTGGAGCTTTGGTACTGAAACTAACAGTGAGCATGAAACTGTGTTCTTACTTTGGCTCCCCTTTCGCAAGTTTGAATAGAAAGAATTTTTTTTCTAAGATAAAAATAAATCTACACTTATAAACTAAATTATTGGCTCCAGCTACTCTTTTCTGTATAATATCAGTGATACATTATATACATGATATATACATATGGTTCGTTAGGGTGCGAGTAAGGTAGTGGGGGAGGGGGGGTGGGTTAAGTGAGTTAGGTTAGGAGCGGTCAGGTCAAAGTGTAGTAGTGTGATTGTGTTTTAGAACCATATATATACATATATATATATATATATATATATATATATATATATATATATATATATATATATATATATATATATATATATGTGTGTAGATTTTTATCTTGAGATCAAGCATGATATATATTTTTAAAAAGCACAGACACAGAATCTATCGCTTTCATTCACTTTATTACATGTGAACTTCCTCAGAAACAATGACACCACCCCTAAAGGCAATTTATATACTTAGAAAATCACATGATTAATGATGTCATTCATTCATATAATTTAAACTATTTTTAAATACAAAATGTAAAAAAAATAATTAAATAAAAACTTATTATTCATGAACTCATAAAACTTTTTTAAAAAATATCTAGTTTTATACTTGTAACTAATATAGTTACTTATATTGTAAGAAACATTTGATGTTGATATAATCATTTAAACCTGGTGCTTGATCTGCACCCAAATGTATTTGTCACAAAGATTCCTTACACTTTAACTGTGTTTTATAATCCCCTGTGTACAAACTCTGGCCAACACTATCTATAACAAAAAAGTGAACTTTTTGAAATCACTACATGTAAGACAATGTCTTGCCAAAGCATTAGTTTGTTCTTTTTTTCTTTATGGCCAACACATGTTCGTAAATCCTCCTTTTAAAGCACCTAATGGTCTTCTCAACATAATAACTGGGGCATGATTCACACTGTGCAACATACAATACCATCTCACTATTACAAATGAAATAGCCCTTTGACCAAAAGGTTTTCCTCTTTTGACCTATTCTGACTGAGGATGAATTACTAATATACCTGCATTGTCTACAATTGTTGCAAGAAAAAGACAAGAAAGAGATGGTAGGCAGTTTTGATACATCAAAATATGCTATATAAATATTGACCCTTTCCCATTTCAACTTGTCTGAACACATGATTTCAGTTTTGAAAAAAGGACTTTCATTTATACCTGGGAATTCTATGAAATTAGCACAAGTCATTGTAGACTTCAGGTTATTTTTGAGAAATTTAAACTTGAGTTATATAATGCATGATATGCTTTTCAAGCCCTATAATGCATGATATGCTTTTCAAGCCCTAAAATACTCTGCCTTATATAATTTTCTGCACCTCCAGTGAAACAGCAGCTCCTCAAAAATCAGTTTAAAAGACCTGAAATTATGTTTACAAATAAATAAGACTCATTGTCAGGAAAGGCACCTAATCCAGTGCATTCCAGGACTTTGGAATGAGTTCCCCCAACATGTCAAGAAAAGAAGTGTTCTGAGCACTTTCAGAATTAATCTTTGTAACTGTATGGACAGTCATAACTTTTCCTTATGTTTCATTCATAGCCCTTCTACAGAAAGAAGGTGAACACTGGTGAACTGCGTAGTAATTCAAGTGGCTTATTTGGCTACACTCTTAACAGTTCCAATTGTGACTGCTTGACTAGTATCAGTCATTGAACCTATGAAACTATGAGTAACGGGAAGAAAAGCAGGATTTTGGCCAATTCCAAAAAGATAAATAAATTCATTTTGGAGATAATTTTAGTGGATTAATCACGCCTGAGATTGGGGAAATGGTACTGTTTACCTACTTTACTGCTCAGAACCCCTTGAGAAGGTTGAGCATGTTATTTGTTTCTTCTGAACTGTTTCAAGCTATATATTTTAGTGAATCCTGCCAAAGTAGCAGACCAATTCAGAAAAATGGGGGTTGGTACAATGGTTACATTTTTCATCTTACAATCGCAAGGTACAGGGTTTGATTCTCACCTTTGAAAGGAAAATTGCCTAGGCTTAAAATGGTCTACAAGGGCAGCTAGCCTACTACTTACCTATAAATCTATTAAATTACCCACAGATTGTGCAACATATGAACTGGTTATATTCAAAAAAAGAAAAAGTGGAGGGCAACCCCTCTCTGCATGGGGTGTGTAAAGTGTTTGCTCCCACCTTTACTCAAACCTTTATTTTTTAATTTTTTTTCTTCAGTTTCAGTGAATCAGTCTATAACTTCAGCAGGACTCATTGAATTATGCTACATCAGTTCTTTTCCAGCAATGTTACTTTTTAAAGTGGAGATATTTCACTTATAAGATAAGTACAATTTCATAGAAGAAATGCAGGGTGTAATGGTGATGGTTTGTTTGGCCTTTTAGTCTTTTTGTGGTTTTTGCATACAGCTGCTTGGTTTCAAGGAGCTTCTTCTTATGTGACAAATTTAGGTGAACCAAAGAAGAGGATAATACTCCATTCTCATTCACCGGGATACCGTCAGATGTGTCCTGCATAGTGATTTAAACGTTTTTGGACTGTACGTGTTAAAGGCAGTAAGGTGCAGAGTCTACAGTGAATATGATTACTTTAACCTGGTTAAGCAGGAGCTTTACATATGCAGCAGGCAGGTTTTACTGATGCTTTGTGCTTTCGTCCAACAGTGTTGGTGTACCAAGAGTTTAGGTTGAAATTCTATGCTGCATACTTAAAATGGAATCGCACCTTGCTTAGGTGAGTCATGCTACAACAAATTTTGCAGTGGGCAAATGCTTTCAGGGCTCAGTTACAGGGCACGTGGTTTACTGCCGATTTTTGAGGTCTGAGATTTTTTTGAGATCAAATGGAGAAAGTTAAGGGCCTGGTTGAGACAGAAGGTAAGTCCTATTTTGATAATTATTTGACAAGAATGACTAGGCTGACCCTTTCCATACATCAGCAGAGGTGAGTAGTGGTGGTGCTGATGACTTCTACACTGGAACTAACTAGCTTTTCAAGCAAAGAAGGTAGGAGATGACCTAAGTCCTTTGGAAGCAGATAGGAAATTGTAGCACATGGTCTCTAAGAAGCCAGTAAAGAGTGTACTGAGGGTAATGAATATCAATGCCTCCAAAGGTGCTTCTTGTGTATCCATGTCAAGGAATGGATTGCTGGGCTGAGGGATCTCCATGCCTGCAGTGGAGGTACACTCACCAGATCATTACTACTCAGTCTTGCTGCTGAGGAGAGACTATAAGGTACTGATGATGATGCAGATGAAGGGATGTAAGGGAGTGGTTCAGGAACTGCTACACCTGGCCCAAGTTGGTCTTATGCCAGTCAATCAGGCTAGGAATAATCTCACAAGGCTTACAGCAGCTGTGATGACAGCAAAACTTAGGGCAGTACTCTCATGGTCTTGGAGCTTGATGCTGAGAAGACATTTGAAACAATGTCACAGGTTTTTCGGTCTGACGTCTTTCACTGCTTACAATTCCTGGAAGCTGCAGCAAGGATAATTTCTAAAAGATATGAAGGCCCGCTATGCAGGGATTAAGTAACGGAGGTGTATGTCTTCTCTGAATGCAGAAGGGAGTGTTGCAGGAGTGCTTCCCTTCCTCTTTCCTGTTTACATTGGGATACGAACCATTGGTAAGTAAGCTTCCTACTTTCTAAAGAACCAGGTAATACTGTAAAGAATAGTAGTTATAGAGTGGATCTTTTCAACAATGATATTTTGTTGACTGTTGCTTGAAGATATTAATAGGTCTAATGCATACTCTGGGATCAAAATTAATGCAGAAATATCACAGATGTGTAAGTGTGAGGCCATCCTGGAACATTAAGCTGTCCTTCTCTTGTGACTAGTGAGCTGAAACCTTTGGTGCCTAGGATAAGTTTGGCATGCTTGTTTAGCAATGTAGGGGCTAAATGGCACATTCATTTTACTAGTGACAGGCATCTTGGGTATTGGAGAACCACTGGCTTTCAGTGGACAGTATTTTGGCCCAGCTGAAGGTGATTGTTCCTAAGATGCTGTAGCACATGGTGACCACCATGGTACACACCATGAGGGTAATGGTAAAAAGGAAGCAGTGACTTTCATATTTTGGAGCTCCATTTGACCAAGAATACAAGATAAAATCATATCCATGAGTCATAGTGGTGGGACTCTTACCCTTCCTGATTTTTCTTAGTATTGCCACATTTTCCATCAGCATAGATTTCATTGTGAGTTGAAATACAGAAGAGATGTGGTGGTTTATTAAATCAGGTGGGGAATGGTACTTGACTTGTTTAGGAGAACAGCAGCTTAATGAGGAGGTTGAGAACCAAGACTATGTCTTTAGCTTGGCATGGGTGGTGAAAAAGTAGTCAGCAAATAGCCTTTGGATTCTGCAAAGTTCATACTGTTTCTCCTTGTGCTATGTGAGACAGAAGGCATCTTGGAGAGGTGGGCAATGAAAGAGCTTAGATACCATCTGATCTGGTGCAGGATGGATAGTCCATCAGTTTCTGGCCGGTAAGCTAGGTTTCCAATCTATAACCAGAGACATGGTTGGTTTTTTGATGGTGGTAACAATCTTGGTTTCCAGGTTTTGCCATGCCTTTTCTGAGTTGCCAGGACAATTAGGAATTCATAGAACTCCCACTGTAAATGTGTAGAGGCAATTGACGTAAGGGAAAATGTAACATGTTGCACCTTGGCCAAGATACACAGACAATTAAGGATAGCTGCAACCCCTACCATTATGACTATGGGTGAAACGAAAGGATGGACAGACTAACATTGTTCTTCAAGATGCCTCCTGCTGATGTTACATCATGATTGTTTAAGAAACTACTTACACATAGATAGCTTTACTACTATTTCCATGCTTGTGAGCATCTGATTGGCCAGTACTTAGATGCACCTTGAAACAATATAAAGTGATTGGGCCAATAATTTTGTTAAATGTGAATATGCTGGGGGAAGTGAAGTAGACTTGTGGGCATGCCTGGGTGATGATCTGGAATAGGTGATGGTGGTGAAGTTGGTGGGAGTCCTCTCCTTGCAGAGCTGTCTCTTTATCAAGTACCTCACTTGTAGAGGCTATCAATGCATGTCCTCTCCCTGCAGAGCTGTCTCTTTATCAAGTACGTCACTTGTGGAGCCTATTAATGCATGTCAGTAAGTGTTTAACCCATAGCTGGCATCAAGCTCTACCTCTGTCTCATTAGGTTCCATTATTTTTGGCAGACTGACATATGTGGTAATAGACGTCAGATTTTAAGGGTTCTAATGTGAATATAATTAATTGACACGGGTTTTAAGAAAGTTTTCAGTAAACAGCCTTTGGATTCTATAAAGTTCAAACTGCTTCTCTCTGTCACACCTTAAACTTAGGATTTTGACCCTAGTGGAAAGGAATTCAGGGATGTGTGACAATGATATTGGCTTGGATATAAATTCTGTAGAGCAAAGACTATGCTACTCATAGGATCATAGGATCATAAGAAGTTACAAGGCTATTGGCCCTGTGGCCCTTACAAGCTGGCCGAAAATTTAGCCCATGTTCTGAGAAGTCAGCACCTGATGCCCCTGTCTAGCAGGGACACAGGTGGAATCCCAGGGGTGTATTTGCTGTTCCCCATCCGGTTATCCAGGTTGCTCTTAAAAAGGGTTAATGAGGTACTCTGCTTGACATGGAGAGAGAGTCTATTTCACAGAAGGGGGAGTCTCTGGGACATAAATCTGTCCCGCCAATAAGTCCTATTGACGTCACAGACCAGGTTGAGGTTGCACGTGCGGGTTACTCGAGTGGAGCTTGACTTGCAGATATGTAGCAGTTCCAACAAGGCAGGTTATGAGATTGCTTTCTATTCCAAACAGAGGTCACTTCTGAGGACTGTATGAGACTGAGTAGAGGGACAGGGCTTTTAGTCTATCCATGTAGGGTAGATGTTTGAGGCACTAGATTCTCCTGGTGAGGAACCTCTGTAGTATTCTCACCTGCTACATGTGCTTTGTGAAGTACATGCTGAAAGGGGCACTGTACTCAATAATGGGTCTTACAAGAGAAGAATACAGGGATGCTATGACCTGCTTGTCCCTGAATGTGATACCCTTACTAATGAGGTGGGCCATGCAGAAAGTTTCCATACAACAGAGGCAATATGGTGGTCAAAAGTCAGTCTGCTATCAACTTGGGTGCCCAAATCCCTCACAACTGATTGCGTGCTTAGGACCTTGTTATTTATATGATAATTTGTGGGGATGTCACTATCCCCAAAAAGGTTGATGATGCATTTTTTGGCATTCATTTTGAAGCCATGTTTCTGGCACCAGTCATTTGTTTGGGAAAGACCTTCTTGCAGGATGTCCACATCACTATGGAATTGATGACAGCCCCCAGCTTGCAGTTATCTGCAAACTTCATCAGCCATAGCCCACTAGATTTGGCCTGCACCTCTGAGAAGTATATCCCAAACAGCAGAGGCCCCAAGACTGATCCCTGGGCTACACCTCTTATTACGGGTCTACTACTTTAGGTGGCTTCCCCTATTTTGACTAAGTGGGTTCTATCAGTGAGTCAGTTTGATACCCATCTGGTAACATATGGACCGATGCCTAGGTGAGAGAATAGTATCAAAGGCCTTGGCCAGGCCAAGGTAGGTGGTGTGCACTGTCTTCCCCTCATCTATGGCCTTGGTGACTGTCTCAAAAAGTCGATCAAATTTAACAGGCATGACCTCCCCTTGATAAAACCAAACTGTGTGGGATTAAGTGTCTGGAGGTTTTCAATGTCTTTGTTAATGAAGTCCATGTTAATCCACTACATGGCCTTGCAGATCAGGCTAGTTTGGCTGATGGGTCTATAAATTCTTGGATCGGTGGATGCTCCACCTTTGTGCAAAGGAGTGGCAGTAGCTGTCCTCCACTCGGCTGGGATGAAGCTGGTACTCAGGCTTTGGATAAATAGGGTCCCACATGATGGTGCAAGTTCCTGCCTGAGTTCATGTAGGATGCAGCCTGGGATGTTATCGGGTCCCATGGAGGGTGTATTTTTTGCCTTTGAGAGGGCAGTGATGACTTGCTCCCTAGAGATTAGGGGAAGGGGGCAGGTACTGGAGATGTCCTGTTTTACTGGTGGAGGGGGGACGACGACAGAGGAGTAAAGTTTTCACCAAACCTGTCTGACAGCAGGTTGGCTGTATCTGCAGGGTTTGTGTATGTGGTGTCCTTGACAACCAGTTCTGAGCAGATCTGGGTGCTTCCCTTGAGATCACGGACATATGTGAAGAAAGACTTATGATTGACTTTAGTAGGAGTTATCTGATGAAGTCTTGTGGACAAAAATGCATTATGTATTGTCAACATTAATAAACATCTTGTGATTTACTTCTTTTGTGGTCGGTGACTTCGTTTTCCATACTCCTTTGTTTGGTTATTTAGTTTTGACTGGAGTTTTTGTCCCCCTTTTTTCCTGGTTTTGTGGCCAATTTGGACTTGAAGTTTGCTTTGGAGGATTTCATTACTGCTTTTATTTGCTTGTTCAGGGTAAGAAGAGAACACTTCCAATTAGACACTTGCACCTTCCTGGTCATGGATAGCAATTTTTTCCTTTTATTATAGAGTTTATTTATTGTAGATGTCCACCAGATGAGTTTACTCTTCCTTGAGGAGGATGACTTCATCCTGTCTGATATTCCGGATTCTATGCAGCTATATAAATGCTCATATAGTACTTTGGTGTAGGTTTGAACATATGTGCCAGTTACTGTGGAGAGGGAGGGGGCTGTGAAGATGTTTATACCTTCCCTCAGGAGGTTGTAATGTAATCAGCTTTGGAGAAGTTTTTTGTTTGACCCTAGTTAGGGGGGTTGGGGGAGATGGTGACTTTGAAAGTGACTGCTTTGTGGTCGGCTCTTACCAGGGATGATGACACTATAGGGATGCTGCAGTGGTTACTCATGTTGGTTAATACCAAGTCCAAGATATTTTCACCTCTTGTGGGGGTGTCAACCAACTGGTCCCAGGCATTTGCATTGACGAAATCAAGGAATCTCTGGGCATTTGTGTTTTGGCATGAGTATTTCTTCCAATCTATGGCTGGATAGTTAAAATAGCCCAGGATCAGGGTAAAGGGTTGAATTTTGATAGCTTCGAAGAGGTCCAGATAGGTAGAGTGGGCATATTGAGTCAGAGTTGGAGGCCTGTAGCTAGCTATGATTTGAATTGGGGGCTTGTCAATTGTTAACTGCACCTGGAGTTTATCTATTATACCCGAGGAGAGAATAGTATCAAAGGCTTTGGTCAGGTCAAAGTAGGTGGTGTGCACCATCTTCCCCTCATCCATGGCTTTGGTGACTGTCTCAAAGAAGCTGATCAAATTTAACAGGCATGACCTCCCCTTGACAAAACCAAACAGTGTGGGATCAAGTGTTTGGGGGTTGCCAATGTCCTTGTTAATGAGGTTCATGATAATCCATTCCATGGCCTTGCAGATCAGGCTAGTTAGGCTGATGGGTCTATAATTTCCTGGATTGGTGGATGTTCCACCTTTGTGCAAAGGGAAGACAGTGGCTGTCCTCCATTGGCTGGGACAAAGCTTGTACTCAGGCTTTGGCTGAATGCCTAATGCTGCTGCAAGTTCCTGCCTGAGTTCATGTAGGATGCAGCCTGAGATGTTATCGGGTCCCATGGAGGCTGTATTTTTTTGCCTTTGAGAGGGAAGTGATGACTTGCTCCCTAGAGATAAGGGGAGGAGGCAGGTGCTGGGGATGTCCTGATTTACTGATGGGGGCAGAGGGGTGAAGTTTTCACTGAACAGGTCTGCCAGCAGGTTGGCTATATCTATGGCATTTGTGTATGTGGTGTCCTTGACCACCAGTTCTGAGCAGATCTGAGTGCTTCCTTTGAGATTGTGGACATATGTGAAGAAATTCTTATGACTGTCTTTAGTAAATGTGACTGATTTGGACTCGAAGTTTGCTTTGGAGGATTTCACTACTGCTCTTATTTGCTTGTTCAGGCTAAGGAGAGATTGCTTCCAATTAGGCATCTGCTCCTTCTTGGTACTGGACAGCATTTTTTTCCCTTTTATTACATAGTTTATTTATCTGTACTCTGTATATTAATTGTGGGATTAATCCAGCTGTTGTTGTCTTGTTAATGTTAATAACGTGTCATGCCTGAAGACCTGACTGGGGCACCAAATTCTATCTTTTTATTTAAGTGTTCCCTCTCTTGTCCTTCCATAACCTACTTAACTTTCAATAAAACATAATAAATACATAAAAATAACATGTTCATATTCTTACACTTCTACAAATACATTTTATTTCATTATGCATAATCTGAATTGTGCAAATCAGTGCACTATTCAAACAGATGAATTATAGGTTCATAGGTGTTTAATAAACTAAAGATCACAAGGGCTGTTTTAAGCCTAGCAATGTATCCCAAATCTCTGACAAGTTCTGGTACCCTTGATAAGAATAAGCAGGGGTTTGGGAAATGAAACATTTACAAGCAGGGGTCTGGGAGATGAACCATTTACAGGCTGCCTTTGTCCATTAGAGACATAGGTGTCAAACCAGGGATACATTTCCTGTTCCCTATCCAATTGTCCAAGTTACACTTGAGTTAGAAAGGAACTCTGTTTGATATGCATGGTGAGCCTGTTCCAGAGATGGGGTAGTCTCTGCGATACATACCTGTCTCTACAGCAGGTCCTATTTATATCACAGGCAAGGTTGAAGTCTTTAGAATGGGTAATTCTGGTGCTGCCTGTTTTGTAGAAATGCAGGAGGTCCATCAGAGTGGGGTTTTACAATGCCATGTATGCCAAGCATAGATCTCCCTTCAAAAGCATGTAGGAGACAGAATACAGGGACAGGGCCTTGAGGTGGTCTGCATAGGATATTTTACTTACTTCTTGTATTCTTTTAGTGAGGAACTTCTGTGGATGTTCCAGTTGTTGGATATGCCTGGTTAGGTACATACTAAAGAGGGCACTGCACTCAATGATAGGTCTGATGAATGCCAAATACAGTGGAACAATGACTTCTTTGGTCCTAAATGCCATACCTTTGTTTATAAGCTGCACAACATAGAATATTTCCTCACTACTCTAGAGCCGTGATGGTCAAAGGCTAGATTACTGTCTATATGTGTCCCTAAGTCCCTGACTACTGACTCAACTCTTAGGAGTGTGTTGTCAATATGATAGTTGCCAGGGGTGGATGATTTCCCAAAAGATACTATTATGCATTTCCTGGCATTTAGTTTTAGTCAGTGGCTCTGATACTAGGTCTTTGTCTGTGTCAGCCCTTCCTGGAGAACATTTGTGTCAGTGTGAGACTCAGTGTCCGGTTCCTTCCGGTGTGGCCAGGCTGTTATTTTTCATTTGTTTACCAAGTGTGTGGTGTTTTTTTTGCAGTAGTTAATTTTTTTGGTGTGGCTATGGCTGGAGTAGTCTACACAGGACAGATTTGTGTCCTGTTCCTTCTGTTGTGGCCAGGCTGTTATTTTTCATTTGTTTACCAAGTTTGTGGTGGTTTCTTTGCAGTAGTTCATTTTTTCGGTTTGGCTATGGCAGGAATGGAGTCTACACAGGATGATTTTGTGTCCGGTTCCTTCTGTTGTGGCCAGGCTGTTATTTTTCATTTGTTCCCTTTCTGAAGAACATTTGTGTCAGTGTGGGATTCGATTACACCTTCTAATTTACAACCATCTGCAAATTTAATCAGCCAGAGACCACTGACATTGGTCTTGGCCTCAGAGAAGTAAATGCTAAAAAAGAATGGTCCAAGGCCCAATCCCTGAGGGAGTTTAACATGACAAAAGAATGATGCTATACATTTTCAAAGATACTAGGCGAAATACTGCAAGGATAATACGGCATGGGGCTTTTATAAGCCAGAAATATTATTTATTGTTTTAATTTCTCGTCTTACTAGTATAGAACTCTTATTTCCTGGTGGATACTCAGCATCATTAGTTTTCAGAATAAGTCTGCACTAAACATTTCTAGATTTTTACTTTGTTTCCTATGACTAGAGGAGTGCAGTGTTGCCACAAAGACTTATTTTAGATTAATTTTACTTCTTTTCTCCTACATTTGAATAACTTTTCATTCTTTGTGTTACCATTAGCATTCTGTTAATTTCCAACATGAGGTCTGACTGACCTTCCACAACAACATGAAAATCCCATGCTTAGAACCTACAAAAAAACATAATAGTTCATTTTTTAATTTTAACACTCTGTTCATTACAGTTCACTCTGCTATGCATAAGTGCTTCTATTCAAGAACACTTTAGGTGCATTAGTTTGGTTACGTGACTTATATGCAAATTGAGGCTGGAGGAATCAAACCCAGGCTCCTGGATCATACTCATTAGCTGCTCTTAGCCTTAATCATCTATGGTAGGAGAATGTAATTATTTGTCCTTTTTCTATCCTTATATAACCAACTTTTACTGCTTCAACAGTTACAGTATTTTGTTCATGGTTTCTGAGCAAATCCATTTCAAAAATGCATTAGTAGAAAAGTACTGTGCGTTACTGTAACACTTTTGAGTTCATTATAACCTCTTTTTCTTATTATCTTCAATGAGCCATCTCTATTTTCTGAGACTTAAAAATCTGTGGGTGTAATAAAAATAAGCTTTCAGTTTCAATAAAGACATCTGTAATATTTAGACATATTAAACTATCGTGCACAGCAGCGCAGGTAAAGTTTGCCTACTAGAAATCATATTTTGATTAACTCGAACATGAAAAGTTCTGTAAAATTAATTCTTCCTACGTATTTTCTGCATTACTCCCAGGAGGCAAGAAAAGAAGTACAACAGTTTTATTTTTTAAAAAAAGAGAGACATGACAGGTGAGACTTACTGTTTGTTCTGCAGGATGTCTGGCAGAAACTAAAGACAAACACGCCAATCCTAAATGTACTTCATATATCTATCTCCAGATTTGATAACACTTGGCTTTATAACTGTCCTAAACATCATCGAAGACAGAATGCTGCTTCAAGAAACAGACTAAAATGCTTTTCGTGGAACATGGGACTTCTGTTTACTTATATATGATCAAGTGTTGCAGAGTTTTTTTCTATTATTTAAGCAAATATCTCAGCAGAGCAGTGTTTGTCATATCATATTTGATGAGTTGTGCCCAAGGGAGAAACTTAAAGGGGGATATAACTCATCCCAGCATAAGCAACATGCAGTGCTCCAGTGAGATTTATTGTTATTATACAACTGTTTTAGACAAATTAAAAATTTAAATAAATAAACTGTAGGGAATTAATTTCTAATTTGTAGAGAATGGTTTACCTACTATGCATTTTACTAAGTTTGTGATAAGGAATGGTCTAGTGCAGTTGGTACCATTTTAAGTAAAGCACTCAGTTTATGTTTTAACAAATAATAGGGCCTTTTTGTGGGATGTGAAAGATATGTGATGCTAATGTCTTGTTCTGCTTTTTAAGGTAGGGTTGTGTTCTAATTCCGAAGTTTTTTTCTTGTGCTGTGGGAACATATATTTTTGTAATGGAGCCATATTCAGACCATGTGTAGGGCTCAGCACGGTTGTTATTATCTGTCATTACTTCAGTTGTTTAGTGCTTCTTCCAGATGTTTCTATAGTCTTACTACTGAAAAAGCATGAAACAACAACATGAGTGTCAGGATTCTGACAAACATCACCATGCCATTGCATAATCTCATTATATACCTCTTCAGAAAATTCTGCTTAACGACTGGCAAAACAGATCCATAACTTGTGGTAGATAGATCTGTACAAGCAACTCTGCTTGGCAAGAGGTAAAATATGAATGGTTTTGTTATGATTTCATGACTGGTGACAAGCTGGCCGGCAAAAACGTGTCTTTTAAAAAATAAAGAATACATCTCCATTGCAGGCCCACACACCTCTACAAAACTTAATTTTTGAACTAATATCTGGTCAATATGCAGCTTGAATTAACTAAAAAATAAAAAGTATGTATCTATTTTAAACATGGTGTTATTAATGTAAAACGCATATAGTGATGACCTTTACCCCTCTCAGGCATCCTGATTTTCCTTTTTCAGATAATCTCATTTTTGCACATCAGATTCAATATTTCCATTTTCCCAAACATGTTTAGCTACATCCTGCATTTGCCAACACAATCAGTTCAAAAGTTTGTTAGTGGGATATATATTTTTCAAGGAACTATATTCTGCACATGCAAGTGTGCCTTGTAACTGGTTGCTTCTTGCCAGGAGACCCCATCATTTATTATGTTTTAATATGATTAAAGCAAGACAGGTAGTGCAACACACCTAGGAAAGTTGTCAGGGGTCATCCATTTACATGTTGGGCAATATATGTGTAGTGATGGGGAGGGGTCTTCACATTATGTTTGTGTAGTTTGTGCAGAGTATTTGCACTAGTGCTACCCCCTAGCCCCATGCTGGTACAGTCAGCCAACCATGCTGTTAGCAAAGTTGGACACTGCATCACAGATGTATTCAAGTATTGTACACATTTTCATAAATTACACTTCATTTCTTGCTTCTGTATGACAGGAGAGCAAAACCAGTAACAGTGTACCCATTAAAACATTTAACAATTGTGACAATGGGAAAATGCTATTATACTGCACAACTATTTGAAGTTCATTTCAAGTCAAGATCAGGGATGGATGTTGTTCATTGCAATAGCTGCTTACTTCAGTTGTGCTATGTTCATCACATATAACGGCCACGGCTACAGTATAACTCATAATACTTGGGAATTAACCACAGGCTGATGTCTGTCCAACTGGCCTGACGTGCCAAGATTTCGATGTACCAGACGGAGCGTTGATTTCCTCTCAATGTAAAGACATCACTAGAATGCTTGATAGAAACAGGTGAGGACAAGCCATTTCCATTTCTTGTTTGTTTCTCACAGAGACTTGTAGTCTGCCCATTGGCTTCATCTAGGTGATTTCCAGAGCTATACGGTAAGCACCCCAACATCATGTATTTCTCTTCCCTTTTGCTATGTACAGCTGGTTTCTATTTTTATCTTATTGTACTTGGTCACATTCTGTGTTACTCTGAGGATCTTTTATAGGCCAATTACATCCCTGGAAAATATCACAAAGAAGCCTGCCTGAGGGAGATAAATATTTTCTATGGACTAGCAACTTCAGTGTATCTTTTGTTTAGATGACAACCTGCAGCTTTCATCTTGTGAGCACTCTTTAATACAAAAACTTCACTTCAAAGAACCTGTATGCTGTGGGCCCTAGTTTCTAGCTCTGGCTTCTGTTTACTCTGCTTCCTCACCTTATGTTGATCCAGCACAAAATGAAAGTGGACAGCAGTCCCATAGCCAAACCATACCTCATTAACAATTCATGCTGTGTCACAGTCAGATGCTGGTTTTCTAGCCCATCACAAGAGATGAGCTTAAGGTGAACACCACTGGAGAACACTCTCTTACTTTTGATATCCAACACTATGTGAACAAGAATATGATATATCAAGCACTATTTTGGCTGTCTACAAAATGTTCAAGCCAGCCAAGCCTCTGTTCTTGTAATCCATGAAGTTGATGCCAGTTCCTTGGATGTACCCTCTCCAACATCTTCCCTGGCACAAGACATATTTTACTATAAGCAGTTTACAATGGAATATCTTGCACACGGCTACTACTCCTGCCCAAAACGTCTTGTACCATATTACATTAGCAATAGCATCTCCTGTCAGAAGGAAATGAGGACCCTTACTGAGTCAATCATCTGACTCTGATAATGAAATAGAGGATGAACTAACCTGTTCTGGGCAGTTGTATTCTCCCCTGGATTATGACCTCAAGATCCCTTCCCAGGTTTTCCCC
Organism: Protopterus annectens; assembly: GCF_019279795.1. Taxonomy (NCBI): domain Eukaryota; kingdom Metazoa; phylum Chordata; order Ceratodontiformes; family Protopteridae; genus Protopterus; species Protopterus annectens. The sequence continues at coordinate 427,138,906 of NC_056728.1, forward strand.
ACTGTGCTTGCTTCCTTTGAAGACATCCTAAACTTAATATGAAACACTTTAAAGTAGGGGGCTAAGAAATTGGTAAATATCTAATAAAAAGACATTCTGCACTGCTGGGCATTTAGGATTCCATAGTGACAGCTACTCCTCCAGTACATCAGACATTTAACAATTTTTAACAAAACTTCCCAAAAGCTAAGCTCATAACTACTGACACTCAGGAAACCAGACCAAACAGATTATGCAAGATCAACGATTTTTTTTTAAATGCCTTTATAAAAAATACAATACAAACCCTGCAAGTGTTTTTGTTGATGCTGATAGAGGGTACAAGCTTATTCTAGACAGCAATACACTATTTTAATGACAGAGAAAGTCACATCCAGGATCAGACTGGAAAGAAAATGTATGTATAGGTTCATAGGTTAATACTAGGCTAATGACCCTGGAGCCTTTACAAGCCTAGCCTATAGGATTATCCTGGCATCGTGCCACCCGACCTTAGTTCCCAGTGCCTCTGTCGAGTACAGCCACGGGAGTGATCCCCGGGGTGAATTTTCTATTTTCCATCCACTATTTTTTGTCTTGGGCCTGGCTCCTTGAAAAACCATACCTTGGAACCCCTCCTGTGCACCCTGCTTGCCTTGAGAGTAATATTTGTTCTTCATTCTCTCAGACCTTCGTAAATCAGGGTACTCTGAACCATAATTGGGGGGCTCCCCACCTTGTTCTATTTCAGCTTCCAATGGTGGTTCGATATTGTAGTTACTTTCATAGGGTTGGCTGTTTTCACTAGTATTGAAATGCTTACATTTATACTGAGAGCCAGGTGGCTTAGGGTAGGCAAGCCCACTAGCATATTCTTTTAAGTCTCTGTCTATTTTATTACTTTTTCCTTTTTTGTATGATTTTTCAAGGAGCCAGGCCCAAGACAAAAAATTGGAGGACATAATGCAAACACTAGAAGCATCCAGTAATTCAACAGAACTTCATGCATTGTACAACGAGAATGAAATAGGCCATGAATCAAGTGAAAATGATTCCTATTCCATCATCTGTAACACACAAAAAGACCTTAAAATTTATAATTATTCTGAAGTCATAATTAACACTGGGGCAGCTGACCTGTTATCTAAAGGCATGACTTGTGTACCAACACAATGTTTTGATTTTACTACCACAATTATTGATTTGGAGTTGTTTTTAAGGAAAGTTAATTTTGCACTATTGTATGAACATAATTCGCAGAGTGCTTGATAATACATGGAATATCAGTTCTACTTATAACCCACCACTACACCCCAGACTTGTCACATATGAAAGGTTATGTGAATTAGATGTTAAGAACTTACACAATAGTAGGAGAAGACACTCAAATGGCAATTTAAATGAAAGTTAACAAGTCACTTTGGAACTCCTGCAAAATGAGAGAATAAGAATGTTGAAACCTGACAAGGGGGGTGGGGTGGTAGTTATGGGTGTGCACCCTTTGAGTACTGGTATACAGCCTACCGTCATTCTTCAAGGTGTTCTTACATTCGTTGACTGTCTTTGGGATTTTTTACTTGGTTTTGTGAGATGCTTGTGAATGACAGCAGCTACAGCTATAGTAATTAGAGGACATGTCTAGCTTGGCAGACAGCCTTCTCCTGATGATGTGAAAGGTCAGCTTGTCAATGCATCTTTGGACAAGGGCCTTCTGTTTTCCACCTCACAAATGAAGTAATTAAAAGAATGATGGAGAAAGCAGAAGAAAACCTTTGAAACGTCCATTGAAGAGGAAGCAGGAAATTAGGCAACAATAGGACTAGAAGAGGGGTTAAAAGACCCCACCCAGTCAAAAATGTTTTCTCAGTTTTTACTATACCACTATTCCAAGTTAAAAGATTTTTCCATCTTCATGGGGTCCTTCCCTGTGTCCTAGACTAGGTTGCTTTACCAGGCCTATCATAAACTACCTTCTCTATTTAGTGGCCATAGAAAGGTTTCTACTCTCAGAGTAGGGAAGACAATTCTATCCAAGACTATTCCTGGTCACAAGGAATGACAGCCATTCAAGGATGATACTAGATTTTCCAAATGGCAAGTTCTAGAAGGGAAGAAAGTTCAAGATGTAAACCCTACAGTCACTTTTCCCCTCTTTTCCTGCAGGATATCTTCCTGGCCAGCCTGCATATGAAGGCTGCCAACCTGCTTATTTGATATTTGCAAGATTGGCCTCTTAACATGTTGAGACCTATGTGGAACAAAGACCCCAGCAGTGCAAGACATACTGCCAAGAATTAGAACAAACTATTTTCATGTTGCACAAAAAGTGCACCAGTTTCACAGGGCATGGGTGAAGTGATCTATCAACCAAATGCATTTTTTGCAAAGCCTATAACAGCCCATATTGCTTGGATAGTGTTAGCCGAACCCAAACTCACACTTGCTTAAACAATGCACAAAAAGAGGCAATTCAGAATATTGTCAATTCATGTATAGCATATGTTTTGAAGGTTGGATGAAACTAGAACACTTGCCAAAAAAAAAAAAAAGACAGACACCACAGACACATTGGAGGGCATACTGAACCCTTACAGAAGACACCCAACAAAGAGGTAAAATTGAGACCCAACTGCTGTGAGACAGTAACACTAACCATGACACCACTGATCATCTGTAATTACTGGACATCTGTATTTTCTTTCTTTCTTTCTTTTTACCTCTCTGTTTATATAACCTGACAGTTTATGTTTCTGTCTTTGACATGTACTGAATCATAAAACATTGATCTCATTTTATTAGAATAACCCTCGTCAAATTCAGTCATTTTTCATTGTATCATTTTCTTCTAAAGACTCTGACCTCCTAATTTCCTACTCAGCTTCATATATGCTGACTTCCTTAACTCACTATTTGCTCATTTTTGTCCAACATTTGTAGATACATCTGGCTGACGAACCTATTTGTACTTTTCAGACATTGGGAGCACTTAACAAATTACATTTTCCAAGGCTGCTGTCTCCTTCCCAGCCCATTAATGAAATTACAACAATAGAGAGCTTACACTTTTTCTCAAATAGGAAACCCTGGATAGTCATAGAGACCATCACAAAAATTGTCACAAAGAGGCCAGCTAGTAAAAACTGAATCAAAAGTAAAAATGAACTAACTATCCAGAAGTGTCAGCATGCGTTTTCTTTATTAAAATGTAAGCCTTTCATCTCCTTCTGAAAAATGTCATGAAGTTTGTACAGTGGGAGACAAAAGTGCTTACATTTTAATAAAGAAAAAACACACTTTGCCCGTAGTTTGTCGGTTTATTAGAGAATATATTCATCAACCTGCTGGGTCATTTATTAACTTCATCTGGTCCTGCACCTGGCTGAAGGCATTCCTGCCATTATTCAGCAAAACCTAGAGAGAAATACTAATTTAAAACTATTTTGTATGACTTGTCTGTTTGTAATGTAATATGCAATGTGTATTAGCTATTAGGAATGATTAAACATTTTACTACATATATTCTGGTGCAGCAGTAGCGTTGTTGCTTCACAGCAAGAGGATCTCCCGTTCGATTCTCGGCTGGAGTGGGGGAGTGCCTTCTGTGTGGAGTCTGCGTGTCCTCCCAGCAGTTGGGTGGGCATTCGAAAGACATGCGTAAATGGGCGTGCCTTCGTTGAAGGTTGAACGTCGAGCTGGCACCTCTGCGTTCGTGAAAATCTACTGCCAATCATTAGCGGACCGGAATTCCGCTGTGGCGACCCCTAACCAGGAAAAGCCGAAATACAACAACAACATTCTGTGTTGAATTTTGCTTTAATAAAGTAATTTAAAAACATATACTAGCTTTCCTCACTGCACTTACCCACCTATGTTAAAGCTTTCTCTCCTAATTTTTAGTTAATATTAACTATTCAAAATTAAAACACTGAATATGATGTCACAGGAAATTTGAATAAGTTCTATAGCTCACTCTGAAATTAATTCCTTCAGATGACAAACAGATAACTCAAATTAGGGTTAGCAGGGTTAAAGTATTCCCAATGGCTATGGAGAATGAAAATTTATTTAGAGGACAAAATTTACAAATACATTTAATTCACTGAGTCAGACTCTCCATCACAGTGTTCAAGCTTCATATAAAAAGCATACCAGAAGCAAAGTATAAATGGATACATATTTATTTTGTAACCTAACAACTTAAAACTCTCATACAAATCAGTATTCATAACATATTCAATAACAAGTTATGGATAAACATAATCCAACTATTACTGCAAAAATTTTACTGGTTTGCTAAAAAAATCATATTGTGGCCAATACTGTTGTAGTGTATGAAGTATTGTGAATATGCTGAAAAATCAGTTAAATAATATTACAGTTAAGTGCTACTACTCAACCTAAACAATGCTTAGACGATTGTTAAGCACCCCTACTCACTGTTTAGGTTGGTTCTTCACTAAAAGCAGATGTCACTGATCAGTAAACAGCAGAAGCAGGTAGAAACAGCTTTGATTCAACTCCTGTTCTACCTGTTAATTGCTGAACTACACAGGCTTTTGAATTAAACTGTTTTCTTTTACACAGGGAATATGCAAGGATGTCAACCACTCCTCCACTGCTTTAGCTTTTAAAGTCAACACAATGTGCCTTGTTTTTTAGTTTTTTTTTAATCTGTTTATTTTTTGACTAATTTGTACGGCTTGGAGAAGATAAATCTCAGTGCACTACAAACAAGTATGAGCAGATCTCTAATCATAACTACTTATTATGTGTTCTCAACACGGATACCAAGATTCAATTCTAGAGATGCTCTTTCAAGGTGAATTTCTTGGCAAACATGTCTCTAACACATAACACGTGAGTTACAATCTGCAAACCAGTCATAATCCTCTATGTTATTTGCATGAAGGTACTGAAAAATCATCTCATAATATTAATTGAGCTATGAAAAATGTTTGCTAATCATTCCCTACAGTAGTGACAAAGAAGCAGTGAATACACGGGCACGTGTTCTGTAACTGTTCCAGTTTAAGAGAATTCTATAAAGATAAAATGTATAAGCAAATGTTATGTAATGATAGTAGCACACTCTCCAAACAAATGGTTTACTTACTGCACCAGTGCCCAGCGCCACCTTCACACCTCCCACTCCTGTGGGCAACAGTAGCAACAGCAAAAAACTGCATAAAAGACAGTGAAATGCTACTGTGTCTTCACATGATTTGTGACAGATTTATAACACAGAGCTTTTTCTTAGAACATTATGAACCTTATCAGCTTCGCTCTTGAGACAAATTTCTTGGCATCCATGTCTAGAACACATAATAAGCCAGTTATGATTGGAAGCCTGATCAGAATCCACTACGTTGCATACCATTTTTGATTAACTGTTGTTCTGTAACAAAGTTGTATCCATATTATATTTGAAGGCTTCTGAATAACTTTGAAGAAAGAAAGTTTTAGTTTTGCCTTCAGAACACTAACTTCCCTGGGGCATAAACACTTATTTACCCATTTACTCCCAAACTGTCTACTGTTTTAAGGAAATAGAATTTGTTCAATCATTTTATGTAGTTAAGTGGTTAAACAATTAAATGCATGCCTATATAAACATGAAAATCCGATGCTTAAGTACACCTAGGAGGCTAACAAAGCAATGTAAAAGTGCATCACTAAAGTTTAATAACGTAATATTGGAATAAACACAATTTGCTGGTTTGTGTGAGTTAAAACAAACTTAGGTGGTGAACCTAATGATTAAAAATAAGACCTTCATCACCTACAAAGTACTGAGGAGGTGAGTCTATTCCTGATTTATAATATGTTTCTCTAGGACAGTTGTTTTATTTTTAGTGGTGCAGATACTTTCCAGAAAAATCTTTAGCACTCGAAGTTGAACATTTACTTAGAAGAGTGGAAATAAGGGAAAATAAATATCTTGCCATCCTCAAAAGCCAACCACTTTATAAATACTTCATCCAGTTTATTGTATAATCTAAGAGAGGTAAATCATGGGCAACTGGTTGTAGGACTTTTACTGGTAGTGAGTTTTTTGGTGAGAAGTTAGTTGTTCATTTTTGTTCAATAAAACTTTCACTTCTGGTAAATGGGACCAGTAAAGGTTTTTTCACCTTCATAGGTTGCTAGGAAAGCTTCATCTAAGTTAGTTTAGTGGATTTTTCTGTTCGAGCTGCCCCTTTCCCTTTTTCATTTATTTATAGTTTTTCATGGGTCTTTATTATTTACTCTTTTGACCTCTCTGTTGTGCGAAGGGGAAACTTTAATTTCTGCATTCCTTTTGTTTTTCTTCCCATCTCAGGTTGTGGCTTACATTATTTTTATTTTCTTCCTTAAACAAGAAGGGCCTCCAAGGGTTTCAGCCTCCTGCATCTGGTACTGACGCTAAACTTATTTTATGAAGTCCACAATCCTACTAACTCATTTTGTTTGGTTATGCCTTGGAAGGAGTTGTGTTCCACTGTTATACTAGTTGGAGATGATCCTTGTGAAAAGCATCAATAAAAAGCTTTCCTGAAGACCACAAAGGTTTTGGAGGAAAAAAAAAACAGAAAAGAAAAATCTGTACATGACCTGGGATCAGTGACGGTCCTTTAATAAAATGTAAGTAAATATAGAAATATTGTATTTGGAAAAATGTTTAAACAGGCAGTCTGAATTAAGAAAATAGATCTAAGGTAATATGAAAATTTTATACACGATTTGTCAAATGGTAAGAATAATTGAATAAACTTAAGTCTAAATCAGTCTAGAAACTAATTTACAAGATCAACATCAGTGGTAAAACAGTTGTTGTGTCTTTCGGCTTTTCCCGGTTAGGGGTCGCCACAGCGGAACTCTGGTCCACTAATGATTGGCAGTTGATATTTACGTGCTGAGTTGCCAGCCCTAACGCACAACCTTCAACAAAGGTACGCCCATTCACGCATGTCTCCATGCAGAAGACGCTCTAGCTGAGTGTCGAACCGGACAGCATCTTACTGTGAGGCGACAGCGCTACCGCAGCACCACCACCGCAGATCAGTGTAAAACAGTCTGGAAACTAATTCACAAGATCAACATCAGTGGTACATGGCATGATACTGACAAACAATTCAGCTCAGGCTCTAGTAATTCTGGAAAATTCTGGACAGAAGCAGACAATGAGATAAATATATACAGCTGTTAATACTTACTGCCCTACTGCTTCACAGTAAGAATGTTTGCACAACTTATTTGTGTACTAAATTAGTGACCACCCATGTTTGAGAATGCATATTGATACGTGAAACCTGCCTTGTGCTCATGAAGGCTTAAATATATAGTTTATTCTCACTTATTTCTTTAATTAGCCCTTTTATCACACTGTAGAAGACAGCTTGCGTGTATATTTCATTTCCAGTAGCTCAGCATGGTGATTTCATACTGTCAGATAAATAATTCAATAAACCCCACTTCTCTGAACCATCGACAGTAATGCCTGCTTCTCTAAGGAAAACAAAAAATTAAATGGAAAACATTAAAACCAGAATCAGACTCAATAATATGAATCCACTGCCATCATATCTCTGAAAAATGAAGGTTTATCCCTTCAATTTGTCAACCCATACATCACAAGATGGGTTGCAAACTGGCTGAGTGACAGAACCCACAGGGTCAGAGTTGCTGGCGCCATGTCAGACTCAAAGCCTGTCACAAGTGGTGTCCCACAGGGCTCAGTCCTGGGCCCACTCTTGTTTGGCATCTACTTTTCCGAAGTACAAGCAAACACAGGAGGGTTATGGCTGACAAAGTTTGCAGATGACTGCAAACTGGGCGCCATAGTAGAAAACACATCTGACACAGATATCCTTCAGAAGGGTCTCACAGAAACGGATAACTGGTGCCAGAGCCACGGCCTAAAGTTAAATGCCAAAAAATGCATAGTCATACCCTTCGGGAAAAACAAGGTTACCCCTAGCTACCAAATAGGTGGCAATCCACTGAGCACAGAAGAAGTTATCAGGGACCTGGGGACCCAGGTTGATAGTAGTCTGTCATTCGACACCCATGTAGCTAAAGTAGTTAGGAAGACCTTCTACATTGCCCACCTTATCATGAAGGGATTCTCATCTAGATCAAGGGAGGTCATAGTCTCCTTTACTCATCACTCATCAGACCAATGATTGAGTACAATGCCCCATTCGGAATGTATCTGACCCGACACTTGCAGCAGCTGGAGAGGCCACAAAAGTTCCTCACCAAAAGGATAAAGGGTCTCAAAAATCTGTCCTATGCTGCCCGACTGAAAGAACTCCAGCTCTATTCAGTCGCTACCGCTTGCTCAGAGGTGACCTTTGCCTAACATACAAGGCCATGTCAAACCCAGATTTGATGAATATGCTTCACCTCAAAAAATCTAGATCCATCAGAGCCACAAGGGCGGGAGACTTAAACCTTGACACGGCTATTAATAGGACGTGCTGGAGGGATAGATTCATCACCCAAAGACTCCCTATGCTGTGGAACAAAATCCCGGTACATGTGAGGCAGAGCACCTTGCTGGCCTTGTTCAAGAGAAATCTTGACCAATGGATGGGAGATCGCAGATATACCCCAGGGATTACCTCAGTGTCACTGTTCGACAGAGGCACAGCAAAATAATGGGTATAGTTCCCCATACTAAAGGGGTGGCGTAAGCCACAAAATGATGGGCTAGGCTTGTAAATGCCCTTGGGCAGATAGCCTAGTATGAACCTATGAACCTATGAACCTATGAAAAGTATCAGGAGTAAAATCAGACATATTTTTCTTAATTCTGTACTCACAATGTCTTACTGATGTTACTGGATACAACATGCAAACATCTATCAGGTACCACTAACTACACATTTATGACATCATTCTCAGTTGCTGTTCCATGCAACTATTAAAAATAATGTTTCTAGGTAGGTTTAGGCAGCTTATTACAAGCAGAAGTCTAGTCAGTTATAGACATGATCTTACCTGCAACATACATAAATGAGAAAAATGTGCTTGTGCTGAGCTGTGTAATGAAGAAACATGGAACAATACACAAATTATGCCTGGTTATACCCTTGTAAATCTGTCTTGGAAACAAAGAGGTCAGTTATGTATGATATGACATATCATGTCATTCATTCACAAATGTTATATTCCCCTTGATGTCTGTACGACAATGTTATAGTGTCTGCATTTATTCAATATTTATTTATTTATTAAATTATTTACTTGTTTGTCTCTATCTGGCAGACAGCGTAAAGGAGGGTTTTTAACAATCTGGTTCCTGTAGTCCAACATTTGAGTCCCTTATCTTTAATGTTCCTAGTGTATGACTTGGAGCAAGTCACATGACCAGGCAGTGCTCCTGGGCTAAGTCTGAATAAGGTCTCTGTGGATCAGAATTCTGCAGTGGTGAACAAATACAAATAAATAAATATTTATTCACTCATTGTTGCCAACATTAAAGCTTACCTCACAAACTACCTATTTTAGTCATGTGATGCAAAACTCTTTTTCTACCTAAATGGCTTCCTTTCAAGGAAAAAACTGTCTTACACTTGTTGAAGGTTTACCAGTGGAAAAGTGAAGCAAACAAAGAAAAAAACCTCTGGTATTTCACCACAGCAAAAATCCACCACGATAGAGTCCTGTGTCAAACAGCAAGCAAATTTAATGAAAAAGTAAAAACAGCATTAAATAATCCATAGTGATAAAACGATAAACGCTTTCGGCTATTTAGACTTCTTCAGATCGTTATCTTTTGGTAGCAATGCTTAATATTTATACTAAAAACTGACCAGTAAGGTTTAAAATCAATTAACTTCTAAACCAATCATGTCAATTCATTCTTAGTCTTTATTAGAATACCCAGTAATCTTTCTTTGCACTTAAGAAAGATTACTGGATGTTCTAATAAAGACTAAGAATGAATTGACATGACTGGTTTAGAAGTTAATTGATTTTAAACCTTACTGGTCAGTTTTTAGTATAAATATTAAGCATTGCTACCAAAAGATAACGATCTGAAGAAGTCTAAATAGCCGAAAGCGCTTATCGTTTTATCACTATGGATTATTTAATGCTGTTTTTACTTTTTCCATTAAATTTGCTTGCTGTTTGACACAGGACTCTATCGTGGTGGATTTTTGCTGTGGTGGAATACCAGAGGTTTTTTCTTTTAAATGGCTTCCTTGGAGGATGTAGAAATCCTGCCAAGGTCTGCAGGATACAAATGCAGCATCTGTGAGTCACAGTACTCTACCCAGGTTAACAAAAAAATTATTATTTATTTAGTTATTTTAATGACCTAGCTATACTGACAGCCAGGTTTATTGTAACCATTCACATATTTTGTTGATTTGCTGCCATTCTGTTAGATGGGCATGTTCTTTAGTTCCCCAAACATTTAGGTATGTGTACAGTAGATATTATAAATCTTGGAGTAGGTAACTTGAGTAACATTTTTTTCCCTTGATATAAGTAATTAAACTTCGGATACATTGCATAGATAAATAGACATTCAGAGTAGGTGATGGATATGTTTTGTGAAGCTTTTTTTTGTTGTTTTTTAAAGCAGGCCCAACTGTATTATGTCTGAGCTTCTACTGTTTTTCTTTCATTTATGACTGACAACACTAATGCAAAATATATTTTTCAAAAAAAGAAGGTAAACAGAGATGCTAATTATTAAGTGACCAGCTGTTGGGACTGTAAGATTAGGAAAACCCTTGTTCTGACAGACTAGTCAAGTAAATCTCACACTCAGCAAGAATTTGAAGAGGTTCTGGCTAAGAATTCAAGTCAGTAAGAAGCATGAATGGGCTTCAGTTACAGGTGAGAGTCTAGAGAGCTGCAGGTGTCGTGTAGTGTACAGTTTCTGTCATTTGCATTGCCTTCATTTTCATAACTGCTACTTCCTCATATCTGAGCACCTGCTCCTCGTAAAGCCACCTTCGTTTAACCCTGGCACTAACACTTACTTCACATGGTAACTGTACTTTTAAACTGTAAAACTGCTATGTGAAGTAACTTTTTGAGAAAACTGTAAATGTGTTTGCAGAGATAATACATTTTATATTTTTTGAACCAAACAATTGACTGTGTAAAGTACAGTGCCTCCCAGTCTGAACAACAACTTAGCTACTGCTTTCACTGTCAGCTGAAGAATGTCAAGCATTGTCTTTTCTGGAGATCTGCCACATGGCAAGTGTCTTCTTTCAGCATTTCAAAATAGCTCTTTAAAGAGAGAATAATATGTTCCCTATAAGCTAGAAACCACAGAATGCTACTAGTATCCATATAAACAAAACAGCACCTTTTATTGTAGTGTGGCCCTGGAAGCCATCTGCTCATAAATTAACACAACACTGTAATGAATAAAATGGGGGTGTTTGTCTAACATGCCCTGGGTTATCTAAGCATCCACTTATAGTTATTAACTCTGAAACAAACAGTTGTCATGTATGAGGAAATAAAGCACGTATTCCTGTCCTGAACTGTGCTCTACAGGGCTGCAATCAAGCATGTTATATTAAAATTCATAATTTTATCTTATAATTTTTCAAAGCATGTGACTAGAGAACAGCTGCCAGAATGAAAAGTGACCGTCTTGTCATCGGTGTAAATTATAATTTAAGTGATCATTTCTCTTATTTTTGGCAGCCTTTTAACTAATGTAACATATTCAATTCACTCTGCTAGACAGGAAAAAATGACTGGATTATTGGCTTTTCAGGAAGGGCGGCCACAGTGGTGCAGTGGTTAGCATTGCCATCTCACAGCAAGAGGTTCTCCTGTTCGATCCTTGGCTGGGGTGCCTTCTGTGCGGAGTCTGCATGTCCTCCCTGTGGTCATGTGGGTTTCCTCCGAGTGCTCCAGTTTCCTCCCACATCCCAAAGTCATGCTGCAGGTGGATTGGATACTCTAAATTGGCCCTAGGTGTGAGTGTGGGTGTGTGTGTGCCTTCTGTGGGAGGTTGGGTGCCAGGCTGGCAACTCAACACCGTAAAACTCCACTGCCAATCATGAGCGGACAAGGAGATCCACTGTGGCGACCCCTAACTGGGAAAAGCTGAAAGAAGAAGAAGAAGATTGGCTTTTCAGGAACATAACCACACTGGTAAGATTTGTAAAAAAAAAAAGTTGTTTATTTTGAGATGCATAGCCGCAAACTTGTGCGACTAAGAGTTCTTGCTATGACTCCCTTACTTCCTGAATACATTTGCTGGTAAAGGGGGAGTAGATAAGTATATGTAAAAGCTTTTATCGTGGGAACCCAACCTTGTAAGATTGTGAGTTATTTCTATATTGCTGAGATTTTATGACTTTCACACTAATTATATAAGCAAACAGGGTGCAAGCATCAAAACCTTATGCATGGACAGTGCAGGGTACATTGCTAAACACAGTGGAAAAAGTGATCATATTCCATGTCTTTCAAAGAGAAGCACAAGTCAACCAAAACATCACTTTGCAAAAGTCATTCACCCATTACAGACACATTTTACAAACTATGCATCAGTGCTTATACTAAGTAACATTCAATCACACCAGGAAAAAAAATGACAACTACACGAAGCCATTGCAATCGGCAACAGACGGAAATTCCACATGGTTCAGCTAACAGAAATTATTTTTGCCTTTAACAAAGAGAATTATGATTAGGTCTCATTTCATAACCAAGTTGTTAATTTGTTATTTGTTCAAGATACCAAAGTGAAGAAATTCACCGTAAGACCGGAGATAACTGATTATAAATAATGAGAAATTTTCTCTGTGTGGAAGATCTAAGATTCCCTGTTCTATTCCCTAAGATTCTTAGAATTCAGGCACCTAATAAAAAACATACTGTGAATATCCCACCTAATAACAGTTAGCAGAAATACTTTAAAAACTTTCCAAAGTCTAAATCTACTAATGAAAGTAGGAAGCACAAGCTAGTTCAAGTCGAATCTTCTTTATTAAAAACACACAAGCAATCTAAATAGTAGTTGAAAAGGTAGAATAAAGTGTAGAATTCACCATTCCATTTGTTGTTGTTGTGTCTTTTGGCTTTTCCCGGTTAGGGGTCGCCACAGTGGAACTCCAATCCGCTAATGATTGGTAGTTGATTTTTATGTGCCGAGTTACCAGCCCTGACGCACAACCTTCAATGAAGGTACGCCCATTCACGCATGACTCCATGCAGAAGACGCTCTAGCTGAGAATCGAACCGAACAGCGTCTGACTGTGAGGCGACAACGCTACCGCAGCACCACTATACTTGTTTAAAAGCGCTTTGTTGTAAAAGACAATTAGCATGTTCACTAGCTAAATACCCTTTCCCCTACACATCAGTGTGATATTCGACAGTGCTGCCTTTCTTCAAGCTGTGTGATTCCAGGATATGTTAATCTAAACTAAAAGTTAAACTAAAAATTATACATTAATTGCTAAAGCTTCCTAAAAGCATTTCATTGTTGTATCATAAAAGAAAAGGTTAACACAAGTCTCCAAACTTCCTTAGAAATCTTTTCTACCAACACTCAGAAACATTTTTAACATAGAGGTAACTGATTCTAATTCATTGTAATACATGGAGCTTTAGCTGCTCTCATGTACTATTAGCTACAGAAAAAAAAAAGAACATGTAGGAGTATATAGTGTTTTACAGTTTTGATAGCCATAAAACTGCTGCCACAGAGACAGCAGCCAGAAGCTATGTCCCCATGATGGACTAATAGCTTTAAAAGTTGTTAAACACTTCAGTCTGACTTTCTGGTCTGGTTGCAAGACTTTTTTTCTGCCTTTACAGCTATTTCAGCTTCTCACGACTGTTCTGTGGTGACCTCCATGTAAGCTCTAGCACATAACTAGAGCATAACAGATCTGAAAGTTGTGTATAACACAACTTTTAGGAAAAAACAATTAACCAACTGCTCACACTTCTTATTCATACTTAAGGATACAAAATGATTTCTTGTAAAGACTAAGTAAGAACAAAAAAGTAGTACATCAACTTATTAGTAGCCACACATTTCAGAAACCTGGTGATGAGTTTAGCACATAGTCATATTAGGAAGGCACCTAGGAGTGGACAAATCTAAACTATGGATCATAGCAAGGTTTGGCTGTCTAGGGATAACTAAATAAGTTGAGAACATTTTTCGTGGATGCCCAAAATGCTTGAAGACAGACCCTCAACCAGGCTTTAAGGAATTATTTGATTTCAGTGTCAAATTATTGAGATGCCACTTGAAATTATTGCTATGGACAGTGTTGAGCCATAGATAAAATCCAGCAATGGGTTTTAGTGCAACTTTGTTATTTTGGACTATGCAATGAAGAACCCTCCCCCCATGTAAGGCTAACACTAAATGAACAACTTTAGCTATAGTTTCCCTTGCTCTTTTTTATAGTTCAGCCAGCATACCCAGAGGTCAGCCATCTCTGGGAGTCTTCTCTTCACCTCCTATGTATGTAAACATGTCACTCTTCTGTCAAATGGGATATTTCATTTGTTAAATGTTTGATGTATTAATTATTTTAGTATTTCATTTTATTATTTATTATGTATGTCTTTTGCTTTACTGATCATTTTTCTGTGGAACTTTTCTTCACAGGCCTATAGAGAAAGGGGGCGTTCTGCCAGACTTTTCCAGTAAACAAATACAAATACAAATAACATAAATAAATAAATAAATAAAGTGTAAATATTATTTTCCAGATTAGGGAGACCTAAGGAAATACTCACTGACCAGGGTACTCCATTTATGTCCGGAATAATTCACAAATGTGTCAATGCTTTAAAATCAGGCAATTAAAAACCTTCAGTAAACTATCCCAGACAGAAGGATTAGTGCAGCATTTTAACTAAGCATTAAAATACATACTTAGAGAAGTTATTGAGGAAACTGGTAAAAAACAGGGACCAGTTAATAGCACACCTCAGTTTAATTTCCCCAAGTATTTTGGGTTTCTAATACCATGACAGAAATGAAGCACATCCCTATGTCAGGACATGACTGTAGCTCATGAAATGAATATTGTTGTCAGTCTTTGAAGTTAACTAAGAGTGGTCTTCTTAGTACCCGCAACACAACTCCTGTTTGCCATTCAAGATGCACCGCAAGCCTTGAGAGGGATCACTTCTTTTGAAGTTATTTGATGATATTCGCTCCCATTTACTGTTAGGCATTGCCAAAAAATCTTGGGAGGAACACAAAATTCCATTTGAAAGTGCCAAAGAACATTACTGGCCTTAGGCATAGGCCAACTGGGTGGCCACCTAGGGCACCGCTCTAGCAGGGGCGCTTTTTCAGTATTTATTTGGTGTAGGTAGACCAGGACGGGGCATCGGCTAGTGTGGTGGGGGGCACCATGGACCCCTTTTGCCTAGGGCACCAGTTGACCTAAGGCCACTCATGTACTGGCTAACAAAATAGGCTAGAAGTTGTGATGCCCCTTACACAGGAACACAAACAACCTAGGCTACACAACAAGGTGTGCATAATATAAAAGCAAAGACAACAGAATTCAAAGCTTGAGATCAGAGGGCAGTTTTTGTCCCCTCCAGGGTTCATTTGAAACAATGGAAAGCAATGATGAAAACTATGGGTTTGGATAGACTGGAAACAGAAGGTTAGGAGACAGATAGAATACTGATGTTCTGAATTTTGGAAAGAATTGTAGACATCTGTAGTTAGCTTACTGATATAAATTGATGGAACTGGTGGTATAGGAATATGGTACACTATGCAAGGCACAGAATCAAGAGATAAAGGAGTTTCTGCAGCATTTTCTGAATTACCTGGTAGAACAAACCTGATTCAACATTATATTGAGGCAATTCCAGGAGAAAGGATTAACTTAAAAAAAATAACTTTAAGGTATACCAGAGCCACAGAGAAAGGCAAAGGAAGTACAAAACTGCTTAAGATGGGAGAGGAGTCAAAATCTGAGAGCTACCTAATGCCTAGGATAGATGAAGTAATAGAGAGGTTGGGGAAGCCAAAATTCTTCACCACTTTAGGTCTGAGAGATATGCTTTGGCAAATCTCTCTAACAGCTGAAGCCAGGGAAAATTCTAGAATATCTATTTTCTTTTTGGTCACAGGATGCCCTTTGAACCCTTCAAAGATTACTGCACAGAGTCATAAAAACACATGTCAAATGAATTGCCATTTACTTAGATGATAAATTAATACTCTCTGAGGACTGAGACATTCATACAGCTAAAATGCTATATGCTATCTGACAAGCCTGGTTGACATTCAAAGCCACTAAGAGCAAGTTAGGCATGACAGTGGTATGTTTAGGTTATGCAATGTTATTTTTCATGTGGAACTTTTCTCACTGGGCCTGCACTGAAAAGGGATTCTTATGCCAAGCTGAATAATCCCAGTTAACAAACAAAAAATAAATAGTAAATGACATTATCAAGCCTCAGAAACAAAAGTTAGAAGCAGTAAAAAACTAGACTATTCTGAGGACTGAGAAGCAAGTGAGTGTATTCTTATAGTTAGCTGGGTGCTAATGAAATTGTGTACCTCATTGTGATATGGTGTGTTAAAATTTGCATCTTATAACTAATATAAATATGGTTTGTCTCGGTTTAATTTTTTCAAGTCTTTTGGGTTTCTAGTACCATGATAGGAATGGACCACATTCCTAAGAAAGTATGATTAAAGTTCATGAAATCAGTATTGATTCAATATTTGATGTTAGCCAAAAGTACTCTTCACAGCCCCACAATGTGCCCACAATTGACTCGTTCTGTAATCCATGCATATTTACATGTATTGGTAAAATATCTAAATACAACTGTAAATTCTTTTTTATTAGACCTGTTGCTCTTACTACTATTGGAATTGCCTGGGTATCCTTCCACATTGCCCTCATTTCTGTATGCAAATCCTGGTATTTTTATGACTTTGTGTCTCTCTGTACATAAGACACTGCAGTCACTGGGTGTAGCAATATCAGTGAGCAATGCTACATTTGTCTTCTTTTCATGGACTTCCACATCTGGTTTACTTACACCTATTTTTTGAAATGCTGGTAGTGGGTAATCCATGTGATATAAACTTCATCATTCTCTATAATGCTTTGTGTTTCATGTTTCCAATCCTTCTCAGCTATTCAGTACTGCAATGTTTGTACAATCCCAGTGCTACAGACTTACCACATTATTATGCAATTCAGTATACAGGCCCTCTGTCGTTACTGTATGCCACCCAGCAGCAAGATATGCGGACTGTTTCCAGTTCTGTTGTACAAAAACTGCATTTGTCTGTTTCTCCCACATGTTCAATGGACTTTGTAAACCAGCACATATGTAGTCCTCTATTCTGGGCCACCAATATTAACCTTTTATATTTTGGTTTAAATTCACCTCTCCTTAACCATTCCAGCATTAGATCTTGATCAACATGAGGTTGTTCCAGGAGTTTTCTGTACTTGCAAATATATTTATGCATTTTCCATATTTCTTACTTTCTCATCTGATCCTTCTTCTTACATGCTTTCTTTTGTTTTTTTTGGCACATTCAGTTGGTGCCTGATTTTTTTTGTCTACTTCTGGTTTGATTTCCATTTGACACTGATATGCTTCTACTACACTAATCAGGGAAGTCATCTTAGACTTGTTCTCATGTTTTAAAACTTTTACTATGTTTAGATCGGGTGATGTCAGCAGATATGTATGTAGTGCTATGACTGCAGATCTATACATGTAATCAATTTCTGGCTCATACCACCTTTAGAATGGGGAATATATAATCTTGGTATACACTGATTTTTATATATTATTTGATAACAGTGAAACATTTTTTTTTGTTTTCCTGTCCAACTGATTCAATACCTTTTGGGGCCAGTCAATCATATAAAAACTGTAAGTTAAAATAGGAAGATCAAATTGGTTTATAGCTTAGACTTTGTTTCTAGATGTCAGGGCTGTTTTCAATATTAATTTTAGTCTTCTAAAATATTCTTTACTGAGTTTTGTTTGCATTTGTTCATGTTTTATTGTTGACCTTCATCAGTTCCCAAATATTTATACACTCCCTCCTTCTCAAGTTCCTTTATATCACATTCCTATCTCAGGCAATGTTTTCTTAGTGCTGCAGCTTTCCTGCTTTAAATGTTGCTTTTGCATATTTATCAAGACCAAATGGCATTCTTATATCATCTGAGAAAGTTTTAACCAATTGCAGTTGCGCTTTCAGTTCCTTATCTGCTGAACTATATGGTTTTAAATCATCCACAAAAAGAATGTAAGTCTTTACAAGTTGTTATTTTTCTGGGAGCTAAATTGTAGCTATGACCTAATCTATTAAGTAGAAAGCTTAATGGGCTAAGTGCAAGACAGAGTCACCCTGGAATATTCCCCCTTTGAATTTTTATCTCTGGGATAGTAATTTGTCCTTTATCATGGCTTAGCTGCAAAGTGATTTGCCACTGTTTCATGGTCACAGTAATGTAATCGATCAGTGTAGGGTGTATCTTAATACATCTGTAAGTAGTAATTGATCCACAAATGTGGGATGCTGTCAAATGTTTTTTTTTGTAATCTATCCAAACCATACTTAAATTCTTCCCCCTTTTTACAATCCTCCATTATGACTTTAACAAATGATCCTTTGTTCCACATGACATTCTTTTAATTCAGGGCAAACTTACACAGATAATAATTCTTTTGGAATGTGGCCAATTTTAATTTACATCAAAACAAGAATCAAACAAATGTGAGATGCCATTCATAAAAATATATGGATTCTATGTAAAGCTATATTCACAATTTCCCACATCCCATGGAAATGAATGGGAAACAGTAATTCAAATTAAGAAATATAGAAAAAATGGTAAATTGTTTAATTTAGGGTCTTTTGAATGATAAATGAAATAAATTGTACTGTAGGATTAAGACATGCATTTCTTGACTTCAGCCTATGGAACACAGCAAACATGCTGAATAGATAGAAGAAGTAAAAGAAACAGTAAGTTGTTCAAATGTCCAGGATATGAAATGGGATGAAGTAACGGCTAGAAAAAATTGAAACAAAATTAAGAATAGCCCCTAACTGGAAAACTCTAGGCCTAAGTGCAACACCTAACTTTTTTGCTAAACGTATTGACAGATTTACGTGAAGATTTAGCCCTGAGTAAGAACTACTTATATGTGCATGCTGAACAGACACCATCCTGGTAAACAACAGCAAAAATGATATCCATCCTTAAGAGTGAACCAGTAACTTGCCTTCTGACGATGTATAAACTATATTCTTGAACTGATGCAAAAGTTTACAGTCATTTACAAGAAAATTCAATCATGGCAATAGAATAAAATAAATAAACCTAAACAACCTGTGTGCTTTCAATACAGGTTTGAGAGGGACATTCTCATTTAGCCCTGACCCTTTATGTGCTTGCATTCTGACAATCCACTCAAGTTCCACAGTTTCTGTATGATTCCTGATGTCACTCATTCTCAGAGTTTCGAAGACTCTATCAATAACTTTAAACTTAAACTTATGCTCAGCTCCCTTCTCCACTACATGTTTTGCTAGAGCATTTGACATGTACCTAATATTAATGGAATAAAGATGTTCCCTGAGAATGGGTGATATCAGGAATCGTACAGAAACTATGGAACTTGAGTGGACTGTTATGATACAAGCACATAAAGGGTCACGGCTAAGTGAGATTGTCCCTCTTAAACCCATATTGAAAGCACGCATGCTGTTTAGGTGAATATTTTAAATATCTTTGTTATATATGAATATCTTTTATAATATGTTTTTGGTTGTATGTATCTGTACCTTTAAAAGAAAAAGGGTGTGTGAGTCAATCTGACTCATGATGGGTGGGGTAGGTAGTATTTAAGCTGCTTCTGTTTTGAATATGGTGGATCTGATGAACCAGAGTTTTATTTTCTGTGAAAGCGCTTATCCTTGTTTACTTGTGGAATAAACTGCAACATATTTTATCTGACTGTGTCGTTCCTGGTGCAACGCTTTTGTGGACTGTGTTTATACATTTTTTGACTGTTTGTTGCACTTGGTTTACCTGAGTTGTACATAGCTGGGTTTCTGCAATGCATTTTTGTATGCAAAATTTCTGATTTTTTTTTATTTATTTTGTTTGTTTTGTTTTATTTATGTATTTAATTTATTTTATTAGTGTGAAAGGGACTGAGTTATGGAGATTTTCTATGTCGTTAGAATTTTCAGCAAAAGCTGGATCATACACAGCATGGTGGAAAGTGCTTGCAGTGCTGATAAATAGTACATACCCCTGCTGATATTTAAATTCGATCGGTGGTTGCTGAGATATGAAAATATTCGAGCCCTATACCTGACTCATGTTTTTATTCTAACAGGTGATGCTGAAAATGGGTCTCATAAGATGTGTATCTCAGGTGTAGGTGTATGTTTCATTGCAACTCTACTTGTGTCAGCATTCTACCTGCTTCATCAAAGCATTTCCAGGTCTACAACAGGTACTCATGCTACAAGCACACAACACACCTGCTTGTAAGATTATGCTCAACAATATACTAAGGTTGAAAGTAACTTTGCTACAAATATGCAACATAAATAAGGAATAAGATAAAGTTTGCTTAAATGCAGAAACAGAGTTTAGTAATATGAGATTAGCATCCATACTAAATGACTGTGGCTTAAAAAATAAGGAACTTGCTTATGAGTGTATTGCATGCGCATCAAGAAAGCTGAATTCTTACAGACTTGGCAAAAATGTAAAAAAAAAAAAAAGGATATATCAGAAAAAAACTAATCTGCTTTCTTTAAAGAATGGACAACAGGATATGTGTTTATCCACAAGGCTTTTCCTTGACAAATATGCTTTTCTAAAAAAAGTTTAAAAATATGCTTTTCTAAGAAAGTTTATCCACAAGGCATTTCCTTAAAAATATACTTTTCTGTACTTATCAGCATTTGCACAAGAACAGATGTATCAGCATTTGCATCATCAAGGCAGTATCTTTCCAAAACCAAGAGGGAGTGCTTAACTAAAAATGTATATAAAGTCTGTGTTAAATCCAGTTATGTTAGGAGTATTGGTAGAGACACGTTTGTCCCAAGGTAAATGTTATATCTCTCACATCATCTGTACTATATGAGAAGTAAAGTAGAACAGTACCTGAAGTGGCAATGTTAGTCCGTGTGGTTTATTATAAAAAGTTATTTGTTACTGGTATTTGTTGATGCTGCACAGTATATCCTCTAATCAGTGTATATTCTGCAAGTTTCTGTATGCAACAGACTGTGAATGCAACTATAACCAGACTTTAATTTCAGCAGAAGCCAGCCAGCAAGACTGAGTGTCTTAAGAAGACTTCAAATCCATCACAGTAAGCAGCACCATAGTAACAATAACAAAAATTAATTTTTCAATGGCGAGCCTACCTGCATTCGAACACATAACGTAACATTCTAACATTTATTATCTAAGCCCAGTTCAGTCCTTTATGTTCACTTCATTGTCAACCAAGATGTTAATGGGCAGTTCAGAGACATGACCACAATGTGATGGTTAAAATTACATTGAAACTGTATATTTTCAGCAGTGTATAAATGCTTGGAGTAGCACATAGTTCTTGTCTCTTATAGATTATTAGTCTATCTCTAATCTTTTGATATAAAATAATCAATAAAAGTAAAGAGTTAATTCAACAGGTGCAAAGAATTAATAAAAGAGTACTAAGTCATAAATTAAATTCTGTGATTGCAAAAGAATAAATTAATCAATTTAAAAAATAAAACTAAAGCAGACACAGCTCATAACTGATAAAATATCTTCACAGAATGGTCTGTAAAAGAAAACGTTGCTAAATACATTCACTTTTAGTAGTACTACTTGACATCATTGTATTAACTATGTAAAATTGCATTTTGACTTGTGAATCAAAAGAAGACTAAATATTTTGTTTCTTAATGTGTTTTCTATATAATGTGATCAAAAATACATATCAGTATAAAGTGTTTTAAGTATGTTTTAAAATAAAAAGATGGAATTGTAAGATTATGCTCAACAATATACTAAGATTGAAATTAATTTAGATACAAATATGCAACATAAATAAGGAATAAGATAAAGCTTGCTTAAATGCAGAAACAGAGTTTAGTGATATGTGATTAGCATCCATACTAAATGACTGTGGCTTAAAAAAATAAGGAACTTGCTTATGCATGTATTACACACACATTAAGAAAGCTGATTTCTTACAGACTTGGCAAGAATGTAAAAAAAAACAGGATATATCAGAAAAAAAACTAATTTGCTTTCTTTAAAGAATGGGCAACAGGATATGTGTTTATCCACAAGGCGTTTCCTTGAAAAATATGCTTTTCTAAGAAAGTTTAAAAATATGCTTTTCTAAGAAAGTTTATCCACAAGGCGTTTCCTTAAAAATATACTTTTCTGCACTTATCAGCATTTGCACAAGAACAGATGTGTCAGCATTTGTGTCATCAGAGGGAGTGCTTAACTAAAAATATATATAAAGTCTGTATTAAATCCAGTTATGTTAGGGGTATTGGTAGGGACACATTTGTCCCGAGGAAATGTTATGTCTCTCACATCATCTGTACTATATGAGAAGTAAAGTAGAACAGTACCTGAAGCGGCAACGTTAATCCGTGTGGTTTATTATAAAAAGTTATTTGTTACTGCTCTGAGTTGATGCTGCAAAGTATATTCTCTCATCAGTATATATTCTGCAAGTTTCTGTATACAACAGACTGTGAATGCAACTATAACCAGACTTTGATTTCAACAGAATCCAGCCAGCAAGACTGAGTGTCTTAAGAAGACTTCAAATCCATCACAGTAAGCAGCACCATAGTAAACACAATAAAATTATTTTTTCACTGCTCCCTGCCACTGGATCAAAAAATGAGGTGCTCAAACACCCACAGACCTGATCTCCTGTTTCTATGTAACCCTCCCCACACCTGACTCTGTAAAATAATACAGCCTTACCAGAACCTAAACTCTAACCCTAAAATTCCCACCCAGCTCCAAACTTGATTCCTCACTCCCCATGCCATACCATAAATTCCACTATCAATCCCTAACCCATAACTCCCTTCCTGCTCCCTAACTCTAAAATTCCCCTTCCCCATACTCTAAAATCCCCCTCCTGCTCCATCGCCACAACTACCTGCTCAAACTCATATTCGAATTTGAGTGTGAGCAGCAGACCACACAAGTTATGAGGCAATTGAGTCGCTGACTTTGAGATAGTATTTTTTGAGTGGTCAGGCACATGCAGTGAACCCAGCACTTATCACTGCTTTAAACAAATCATTCATCACCATGGTTTACGCAAATTATGGAAGAAAGAAAACAAAAAGCAACAACACTGAACTGCTTACAGAATATATATATATATATATGTGTGTGTGTGTGTGTGTGTGTGTGTGTGTGTGTGTGTGTGTGTGTGTGTGTGCACGCAAAATGATTATACTATGAATTATTGAACTGTTTAAACACTAAATACAAAATACTAATAAAAACAGTTTGAACAAACCTACAAAAGATCACAAAAGGAAAATGATTTCTTTTTATGGTCTATTCTGAAATCTCCCTCCATACTACTAGCCCAAATTGGTCTGAATAGTTGTGTTACAGGAAGGTCATTTAAGGGAAAGGTATATGGTTATGCCAAGGGGTAAGCTTAGAGTTAGGGTTAGCACACATTAGTAAACCTAACACAAAACCTGCTCCTGCCCTAACACTATTCCTACAGAAAGTTTTTCAAGGTAAGCTATAACACTAGCACTACACAAGCTCAAACACACAAACACACACACTAACACACAACCTCCATGCAAATTCTATTGCCATACTTAACCCCTATTCTAACGCTAACCACCAAAGACACACACACACACACACACACACACACACACACACACACACACACACACACACACACACACACACACACACACACACACACATATGCTTTCCCCATACCTAACCATTACCTGAATTCTGACATACATACATACACACACACACACACACACACACACACTGAAACTATCCCCTTACCTAATACTAGCCAGCCTACAAACCTTTGCACACATATACCCCATCTCATAAAAACCCATTTACTTGTTTCAACAAAACTGCCACTCACCTTACAGGATATTTGCGAAGTAGAATGCTCGAAAAAAATCATCCCATTTAACATAGGTAAACAAAAGTATATTTGACCAAGTCTTAATGTCCCATATATTATACACACACACACACACACCATATTTTATACATACATATACACACATCTATATCTATATATATCTATATCTATATATATATATATATATATATATATATATATATATATATATATATATATATCTATATCTATATATATATATATATATATATATATATATATATATATATTTATTTATTTGCATTTGTTAACCGGGTTGGTCCAGCTGGGTAAGAATTACCCTTTTTCAGTGGAGACCCAAGGTGTAAAGCCCCAGACAGACATACAAATACATATGAATAGAGACAAATTAACAATATTACAGAGGAAAACAATATTATGGGTACAATGGATAAGAAAAACAAACAATGAAAGTTTGAGAATATGAGTAATATGTATAGGTCTACTATAGATGATCGAAATCTCACAAAGCCGAATCCCATATGGCCGAGACCATATGATTGACTTTTGAAATTTCGATCGTGTTAAAAAACAAAACAAAACAAATCAAACACTAACCTTCACATTGCTGGCAGGGGGCAAGGTCGCTGCACACCCCACACACCCCAAAATTTTAATATACCAACTCCGAGATCACACTACAGTGCAGAAGATGGGAAATCTTCCCATTCTGCACTGTACGGAGATGCCCGTTCCGCATGGTCAATATTTTAAAAGTCGATCATATGGTCTTGGCCATATGTTCTTCAGCTTTGCGACATTTTGACCATGTGTAGGGGACCTCTATATATATATATATATATATATATATACTTATATGTATTTATAAATACACACACAGTAACATCACCACAGTGTGCATACGAGCACTCTGAAAAAAACAAGTAACACCAACAGGGTCCTCAGAGTGGAATAACTGTGCATAAAGGATACTAGGTGAATGACCAGATAGTTTTTAAACTTTAATATGGTAAAACTCAGTCAAATAAAAATCATTAAACAGACCATAATGTAATGGTCAAGCTCTTTCGTCCTTACAACTAGGACTTCTTCAGAACCATTGCCATACCATTAACACTCATTTAAATACCTAATTGAAACAACTAAAAATATAGAATACATATGGCTTCAAAAAATGTAGCCAGACATCAGCTGCTTTAATAGTGTCAGAACAGCCATAACGTTGATCTACAGTGTGCAGGGTTAGAGTATGACTGCACACTTCATTAATGTTGTACTGCTACACTTTGACCAGGCTTTTGACTACTGGTTGAGGGAGTTTGTTGATGCAGACTCTCTTTCCTTACCCCCTCCTTGTAGGATTGCATGTGTAATGTGAGTGTGCGTGCGTGTGTGTCTCTCTCTTTTCTCTATCTCTCTGTGGGTGTGCATCTGTGCTCATGAAACCATTCAATACTGGCTATATATGATGTGGGATAAGTCCTTGGTTATATGCGCTTAAAGCGCTAAATAAATTTTAATAATTTGAAGTAAAAAACATGTACCGAACCAACACGGCTGGGCAAAAACCTCTATTTATTAAACAAAATGGAAGTAATAAAAAGTGAGCACTTTTGCGATAACACTATCGCTTCTTCAGACTAATGATTAGTTTCTAAGATATTATTTTGAGAAGTCTCTTAGAGACTGAGCATTCTGTATTCTGTCTTGGGCTTGACAACAAGAAGGACCACTCACCACATCATCTGCTTTGCTCTATTAAGTAAGCAGGGAATACTGATTATCTTAGATTCAGTCAGGAATATAGTGAAGCTTAGTTTAGATATGGTTTTTCTTTATTTGTCTGAGCCTGTCTTTCAATGTTATTTTAAATATTTCCTGTGATTTGAACTCTGATGTCACTGTTAATTTATACTTAGTATTTTCTTGTTCTTTTAGTATTAATTGTTAAAGATATTTAAACCTTTCATTGTTTCTGATTTTTATAGAGATATTTAAGTTTTGGGAGTATTTGCATATTTGTTTGGTGACACTGTAAGGGCCACTCCTAATAGCCTTGCTCTTGGTCAAATTACCATTTGTGTCAATATTAATATTACACAGTAAGATTGGACACCCTTTTTAAGGGCCTTAGGGTAGCTGGCAGGAATGACTGGTGGCAGTGAAAACTACCTTATAGTCTGGGCAGAAGGGGGCATAGACAGCAAACCTGTACCAGCCTTTGCACTGGTTGGACAGACAGGATGCTGGAGGTCTTGGCTTGGACACTTGGTTGAGAGCTCAACTCTATAGCTGTGCCAGTGGGGAGTCTTACTGGGGACCTGGGGAAAGAGCGAGAAACCAGCCCTGGACTGACTGTGCTCTACATGGGCTCTTAAGGGAAATTGTGCTTGATTGTGCTTGATGCAGAAGGCTGCATCTGGAAATACTGTGTGTATACCTGTTATCCCCGCAGTGAATGTCCCCCACTATTGCCAGTGATGAAGATTGAGGCTCCTTGATTACTGGCCTAGAGGTGGGGGCATCACAATTATTGCTATTATCATCAAGGGGACACCAATTTGCAATCAAATTATCCGGTCTATTCCTGCCTCTTTATTTCACATCAGGTGCTTAAAATTCCACATCTTCCCAACAAGGAATCCTTTAGTATATTACTAGCACTTTGCTTGGGTCTTGTATGATTAGTTAGAATACTCCAACATTTTTCATATTGGTTTGGCTAACTGTTTTGTTACAACATTAAGATACAGTTCTAACTAGGGTACCACAGCTTGCTGGAGACTCGTGCAAAATGATATTTCCAAGTATAACATTCTTAACAATGATTTGTTTCCTCAGTTTGTAAACAATATTAGTTATCATGGCCTAGTTATGCAGTCACCATCAGGTGTATCAGTCTGTTATATTGCACTAGTTGTCAGTTTAAGTTTTTAAAGTACTAATTTACCTACACTTTAATAATAGATTGACTCTGCACCATATACTGCTAAGTCAGGCTCAGTTTCACCTGTCTTGGCATACTGGTGGTTACCTTTCCTATCCTAAGTATTCCTGCTATATATACCACTGCAGGAACAAGGAGATGCCCTATTACTTACAAAGCTATTCTGAGGTGCCACATAGCCAAATATTACATTGAGTGCTATATTGACATTATGGTCTTATTGTCCTAGTCAATGGGTAACAAATGCTAATATCACTGCATATTACTGATGATGTGCTGTTGAAGTCAAAACTGTTTTTCTTCCAGTATTTCTTAAGTTTGGTAAAACATATTTAAAAATGGACCTTTCAAAGTTAGACAGTTAGTAAATCTTAAGTTTACGGATTTTTACACATCAGTATCTAGGGGAAATAGCATACAACTTACAAAATACTGGGGCCACCATGACTGTTGCCTAGGGTCATATCTCTGGCACAGATTTTCTGGGATGTCCTTATTAGTCTTGGAATTTAGCTCTCTCTATCATAACATTCTGATTTTGACAGAAAAGTAATGATTACCATCACTAAATGGTGGCAAACATTAAAACTGTCGACTTCCCTTTATTTAAATGTAAACTAACATATATTTCCTTAGTGTACTATGAAACTTAAGGAAACCAGTATTTTGCTTTGTCAGAAATTACTGCGGTAAGTGACTGAGAGCTCAGCCCTTCCCCAACCAAATACATAAAAAATAAACAAACAATTGCAAGTGTGTAAGAAGTGAGTCTTTCCATCACAGATGAAGCTCCTTGCAGAGCTGGTGCTAATAGCTAGCAAGGTTTTAGGTACAATACTATGTGTTTTGCCATCTACCTTATACTACAAAAGCAGTTAGTCCTACTGCTATTAATATGCAAACATGTAGCACTGCTTTTTTTGTTCAGTTTGCATTTTCTGCTCCATGACCCATCAACTGCTGAGTTTACACCTGTTTTCCCCATGAACTCATACACCCTAGTCCTAACCGAAGAGGGAAAGCCTGTCATGGCCCTTAACAGTGGTAGCATCCCCTGTCCAAGGAAGGATAACTTGTGTCAATTTTCTTCTCAAATCTGTGGGCATATTTGTGGGTGAGAGTCAAGACAGTGGCTATCATATATGTAACCTAGGGTCATGGATTTATGGATGGAAAGGGAAGGGGAAACCCAGATCTGGAAAGATGTCATGTTCAAAACTACATATGCCAACACACCTAATCCATGCTCCCGAGAAATCAAGTGAACAAGGGGCTGCTTTGCAATCAAGTTACATCTATCAGCTTCAACAGAGGGACACCTGATTGCAAGCAGAGCCTCATGCCCCACCCCGTGTAGGCAATCTGACATAAGCTGTTCATTTCCCGTTTTCCTTCCCAGCTCCTCCAGTGCCTGAGTCACTGTATACCACTCACTCCTAGTTTACTTCACCTTTCATTACACCATAAACCAATACAGATGGAATGGAATAACATGACCTAGGAAACATCATCTATGTACACAAAACAGTGGGGGTGACACTGAAAAACTATTATAAAGTCAATATCTGCAAAATGCACTGGTATGTTTACTTTAGTAACCACTGTTTAACAGGGAAATTCCTCACGTATTTATTTGGATTCTTTGTGTATGTTAAGTAAACCCATTCCAACTTTATGCAAAGAAATTATCTTCAAAACATTTTAAACTACACATAGAAAGGACAACAGAGACCTCCATTTTGGGAATCTGTGATGAAATCAAAATGAGAGCATATGGGCTGTGAACACTTCTTGATATGTAGCATGTTATTTTTAGGGAGAGTTAGGCAGGAATTAAAGAACTTTTGGAAGCATATTAGTTTATGACATGGTGCTATTTTCATGAAAAAAGTGGATCCTTTTCTTAACATGCTCCACTGACATCATACCTCTCAACCACTTAGAGTGAGAAATCTGGATAAAACTTAGAAAGTTGATACAATAACAGGTTTTGCATTAGCATGCATTTTCTGAAGGATATGAAGTCTGAAACTGAAATCTGTGACATTATTTTCTAACCTCAATCTTTAATGATTTGCCACTAATTTGCCTGAAAATCACAATTTTATGAAAAATGGACCAAAAATATGAGGCAAAAATCTGGATGGTCTATGCACAGTTGAGAGGTATGACATCCATAACCTCAGAGAGACTCCTGAACATATACACATCTTGAAAAGGTAAGCAAAATTTGAAATAGGGAGAATGTTCACATAATTTTCTTACTTTAAAATAGGAAGAATGTTCAAATGATTTTATTACTTTAAAGTGTTTATTTTAACTAGGAAAACAATGAGCTTCATTAACATTGTAAATGTTTTTCTATATGAAATGCTTAACATATAGAACATTATTGACTTGTGGCTGAAAAGGGTATGTCATCTAGTCCACTTACCTGGTTATCAAACTGAATTAACCAACTAACTGGTTTAACTGTTGGGGGTGTGGATGAGTTCTGTGACATCTTTCATACAGAGATCTGCTTCACCTGAGGTCACACCTGCTCATAGCCCTTTTGTATGTCCCCACGTCCATTTATGCTGTGTAGTAACTATAGAAGACCAGTCACAATAAAAAACTAACAGAAATACCTCAACAGGCAATACTGAAGAGTGCGTCTATATATCTAAACTAGTAACATAACGAGTACTCTTAAATATCTAAACAGGTAACATAAGAAGCAGCTCTAAACATCCAAATAGGTAACATAATGAATACCACTAGACTTTAACTCTGAATAAAACAGAGTTAGTTATCCAGGGTGTCATCCATTTAGTATGTCCAACAACTTTAGTCATATTTTTAAGTTTGCCTAAAATTACTTAATGTAATGCTTATCAAAGGTTTTACTGGGTGTATGTACATCACAACCACTGTTGGTGGATTTGTTTCACTAAGCTTATTCATGATTCCATAAATACTGAACTCATTTTTGAGACAGAAGATCTTTTTAAAATATGTAAAGTCCATTGGCCCTAATTACACAATCTGCCCTTCTGGTTGATTAAAAATAAACGTTTATAATATTTTATTCAGTGTAGATAGAAGGCTTACTGCCTTGTTTTTCTTATGTTAATGTTAACCTCTTTTTCACTTGAAATCACTTCTGCTTTCTTTCAATCACCAGTCTCATAAGCTTCTGCTAGCATTTTTTTTTAAATAACCACAATCATTTTATTAGCTTTTTGTGCCAGTTAAACCTGATGATTTCCCTGTCCTTAATTCTTTGGCTTTCTTTCCTGAGCCATGTAACAATCATTTCCATTTTTGCTGTAGCAGATTCACTAAAACTAAAAATATTATATGAGTGGACGCACATTTTGAAATGCAACTAAAATTCATTTTCATGTAGTTCAGCTTTTTTATTTAAAGCACATACTGCACAGCTATCATTATTATATAAAATTGCATTGAACCCTCTGTGCTTTCTTATTTAAATATGGAAACAAGACTTCTGCAGAATGTAACTCTCTGGGTTTGTCCACAAACATCTACTCCTTCCCTGCAATGAGGTAAGGTAGGTGTATAAATGCTTTTATGTGTGTCATGACTGAGCATAGAAGGCGTTTCACAAGCCTGATGGGGAACAAGGCTAACTTCCTGGAGAGTGACAACCCATGACTCTTGACTCTAGTCTCTCAATGGTAGGTGGGTTTGATTTTTTCCTTTTTTATTTAACAGAAAAACCCTTCTCTCCAAATACATCATCTGGATTTGCCCACTTTGACAATCTGTATTGCAGTAAAAGAGTTTTTTTTTTCTGAATGTCAACTGATGCATGAGAGCTGGAATCTCCAAATCCAGCAGACCAGATTCTACCAGATCTATCAGACCCCAGGCTAGAATCCAGAATGGATCAAGGGACAGAGACATAAAAAAAATCATATGTGGTGTGATCTTGTCAGACAAGGACCTGGTCCAAAGATGCTAAAAGAGTCCCAGTGGTCAATAATGAGCCTGTTCTGAACACTTGCAATTTACTTATATGTGTATACCAGCTGTAGTGAAACCAAGAATGCTTTCTGCTAGAAATGCTGATTTTTGACTTAAGTAAATAATGACAAAGTGAGATCATAGACAATGTAGTCCTGGAAGACTGACATAATATTACCAGAAGTCTCTGAGGTACGTAGACTGTGAGAGTGGAATCTAACACATCTTGGGGGGGGGGGGGTGAAAATAGAGACAAAAGATAGAGAGGACCATGCATGCTGCATTTGTGAAAAGACTATATAACAGCAAAAACAAGGACCTTAGATACAACTTTTAGAAGCTATTACAATGGCGGGACGGGACTGCTACCATCTTTTCAGAGAGAAGAGGAAGATAATGAGAGAAATTAGAAGATTATCCTTTGATAGTCTGTTTAGGGTGGCCGCGGTGGTGCAGCGGTTAGCGTTGCCATCTCATAGAAGAGGTTCTCCTGTTCGCTCCTCAGCTGGGGTGCATTCTGTGCGGAGTCCAAATGTCCTCCCTGTGGTCACGTGGGTTTCCTCTGGGTGCTCCGGTTTCCTCCCACATCCCAAAGACATGCTGTAGGTGGATTGGACACTCTAAATTGGCCCTAGGCATGAGTGTGTGCATGTGTGTGCCTTCTGTGGAAGGATGGGCGCCGGGCTGGCAACTCGACACCGTAAAAACTCCACTGCCAATCATGAGCGGACAGGTGATCCACTGTGGCAACCCCTAACCAGGAAAAGCTGAAAGAAGAAGAAGATCCTTTGATAGTCTGTTTGATCAGGACTGACATAAAACTGAACTTTCGTTAGACACAAGTACTTGACATTTACAAAGGCAGAATTAAACCTGCCATTAGGCAGTGTTATGTAGCTAAGAGAATATACAAGAATGGTACTGTAGTACTCACTCCTGACAAAGCCTAAAAGAGCATCTCATCTTTTAAACTACACATTTTAGTGTCCTAGTGCTTACGTGTCCAAGAGTAGAAGGAACCAGCAATGAAACAGCAGGACTGCATGGAACACGTTCTCAGTACATCAGTCATGGTAGCAGTCCGTACCATGCAGCTGGAAGGCTGCACTGGTAACAACTACATAGACACTGTTGGCCATTGTATCCTGGTTCCTGCTGGCAGAATGCCATGTTAAGTGCTGGGAGAGCTTACATGACACATCAAAATGTCTCATGACAGATCAAAATGTCTGTAAATGTGAAAGGCACATATGAACACAATGGCAAAATTTAATGAAAGTGCAAGGTGATGCACAGCAAACCAAAAAAGACCAGAAATGGTCTTATAAAGCAGACTTCAAAGATATACAATACAGAAGAGAGCATCAAGCTTCAGAAGAAAAGCTAAAAGCATGGAGCATAAGTATGAACAGAGAAGAATCATATTTGGTAAAAAGGAAACACAAGCTCAATTGCTAATAGGACAAGAGTGGGAAATACAACAGCCAGCTCAAGAGTTGTCATAAGAACAGTATGAAACAGAATGATAAGTGGCCTGCTACCAGAACAGACTGAGTTTCACTTATGCTACCAGCTGTCAAAACCTAAACATAAATTTGGATAGCCAGAGAGCCACCTAGAATTGCATGCAATATCCCTGGTAACAACTCGCTTTCATAGGTTGGTACTAGGCTATCGGCCCAAGGGCCTGTACAAGCCTAGCCATAACAATTCCCTGGATATTTCTTCTCACATTATATACTTTCCTGGACCCCTGTCTAGAAGGGTGACTGACGTGATCCCAGGGATGAATTTCCTATCTCCCATCCAATCGTTAAGGTTCCTTTTGAAGAGGGCCAAGGAGGCACTCTGTTTGACATGTATGGGCAGTCTATTCCAGAGTATGGAGAGTCTCAGGGTCAGGAACCTATCCCTCCAGCATGTTTTCATTGTGATGACAAGGTTTAAATCCCTAGAGCGTGTGGCTATGAGGGATTGGGATTTCTTTAAGTGGAGCATGTCCTACAGCTCAGGGTTTGACATGGCCTTGTATGTTAAGCAGAGATCGCCTCTGAGTAGACGATATGCCACAGAGTATAGCTGGAGTTTTTTTAGATGGTCAGCATATGGCATCTGCTTTAGGCCTGTGATTCTTTTAGTGAGGTATTTCTGCGGCCTTTCCAGCTGTTGCAGATGTCTTGTGAGGTCCATACCAAATGGGGCATTGTACTCAATAATGGGTCTAATGAGGGATGAGTACAGTGGGACAATGACCTCCTTTTTTCTGGATGAAAAGCCCTTAGTGATGAGGTATGCCACATAGAAAGATTTCCTGACTGTTGTGGCGATGTGATTATCGAAGGTGAGACCACTGTCTACCTGTGTCCCTAAATCTCTCATCACACTTTCGGTGTTTAGTGTACTGCTACCTATGTGGTAATTCATGGGTACATGGTTTTTCCCAAAGGGGATAACTATACATTTCTTGGCATTAAGCTTGAGCCCATGGCTCTGGCACCAAGCATCTGTTTCTGTAAGGCCCTTTTGTAGAATATCCAGATCATTTGGGGATTCAATAATGGCTCCCAGTTTGCAGTCATCTGCAAACTTTGTTAGCCAGAGTTTCTTAGTGTTGGCCTTTTCTTCAGAGAAGTAGATGCCAAACAAGAGCGGTCCCAGGACTGAACCCTGAGGTACGCCACTTGTCACATGTCTGGAGCTGGATTTGGAGTTGGCTACTTTTACAGTCTGGGTTCTGTCAGTAAGCCAGTTGGCAACCCATCGAGTGATGTAGGGATTTATGCCCAGCTTAGTAAATTTATCTATGATTTCAGAGTGGGGGATGGTGTCGAACGCCTTGGCAAGGTCCAGATAAGCTGTGTGGACCGCCTTACCCTCATCTACAGCTCTGGAGACTGATTCAAAGAAGTCAATCAGGTTCAGGAGACAAGATTGGCCCTTCACAAACTCAAAATAGGTGGGGTCCAGTGTTTGAAGGTTACCAATGTCTTTGTTTATAAGTTCCATGATAATGCGTTCTATGCCCTTGCAGCTCAGGCACATCAGACTGATGGGTGGGTAGTTCCCGGGATCTAAGGTGGATCCCCCCCTTGTGGAGTGGGATAACTGTAGCTGTGGGCCACTCGGGCACAAAGCCTGAGGTGAGGCTATGATTAAACATGACACTTAGGTGAGGTGACAGTTCATTTTGTAGTATCATGTAGTACACAGCCCGGGATGTCATCTGGTCCCATGGATGCTGTATTCTTAGCTTTGGAGAGTGCAGTTTCTACCTGTGTGGCCATGATTACCAGAATTTGGCAATCTTTTGGTATTGAGATGAGCCCTTAAGGAGGTGAGTGGGGGGGTGAAGTTGGCACTAAATTGATCTGCCAGGATATTGGCAATATCCTTAGGATCAGTATATTTAATGCTATTCTGTTGTAGCTCAGAACAGATCTGAGCATTGCCATTTAGATTCTTGACATAACTATAGAATGCCTTGTGGTTGTCTTTGAAATCTTTGGCAATTTTATTTTCATAACTAGCTTTGGAGGATTTTATGAGGGATCTCAGCTTCTTACTTAGGCTGGTAAGGGAGTTTTTTGCATCCTGGGATTTTCCTCTTTTCTGCAACAGTTTCTTCCTTCTGTTGTATAGTTTGTTTATGGCAGGGGACCACCAGATTGGCTTCCTTTTTTTGGAGGAGAGTGTCTTGGTTCTATTTGGGATGGCACGATTCATGCATTACTGGATGTGCTCGTACAGTGCCTTAGTGTAGGATTCGGCAATCGAACTTTTAGCTCCCGTCTGCATGGGTGTCATGAAGTATATCACTTCTGACTTGAGTAGCATGAAGTTGGCTTTGGTGAAGTTTTTTACGGAGGTTGCCTTACTGAGGGGTGGGGGTGGGGGTGGGATGTGGATCTCAAGGGTGATTTGCTTATGGTCAGACCTGACCTATGAGGGGGTGACCACTAGTGTGGAACATTTATCTCCCATGTTGGTAATGACCAGGTCTAGGATATTGGAGCCCCTGGTGGGACAATGGATTAGTTGGATTCAGGGCGATGGAATTTATGAATTCCAAGAACCGTTGGGAAAAGTTGTTGGTACCCGAGTAGTTTTCCCAGTTAATGGCAGGGTAGTTGAAATCACCCAGTATTAGGGTGTTTGGTTGTATTTTAATATTTTCCAGTATGTTTAGAAAGGTGTAGTGAGAATATTGGGGCATGGTGGGGGATCTGTAGCAAGCTACAATTTGGATTGCAGTCTTACCTAGTGTTAGTTGCACCAGGAGAATTTCAGATGCATTGTGTTGGGCAACTAGCCTGGAGGTGTGAATATTCTTGGTGGATATGGACATTCCTCCATCTTTAGTGTTTTGGTCTTGGTTTGGTGGCCGAAAAGTGTGCTAAGAGTTGTAGCCTGGTATTGCAGGGGTGCTCTCTGCAGCCTTGAACCAGGTCTTAGTTATTGCACAGATATTGATGTTCTCCATTTTTAGCAGTGCCTCGAGAGAGTACATTTTGAGGTTTAGACTTCTAGCATTGAGTAGCATTACCTTCAGATTTTGCATGCTTGTATCTGTTATGGTGGTGATTTTGTCCTTTGAACCTTGCCTAAAAAAGGCACTATAGGGGTAGCAAGAGCTTTAGCCAGTAACCTGAATCCCAGGGATGACAGGTGCAGACCATCTCTGGCAAAGCATTGTGGTTTGTCGATCATGTCGTCCCAGGCAGAGAGATACTGGATCCCCTTTGAATGACACCAGAAGCTTAGCCAATTGTTGAAGTCAATCATTTTGTCCTTATACTGTGGTATCATTCTGGGCGAAGGCAGGATGCTACTCAGGGCTAGGGTCATACCTGCCTGGGCCACATGATCCGAGAGTTCTTCCATGTGTCTTTTCATGTAGTCCAGGGAGGTATGCCTCAAGTCATTCACTCCAACATGGACAATGACAGAGTCGTATTTGTACTTGTTGTGGAGTGACTTGAGTTCATGCGTTATGTGACGGATCCTGGTACCCGACAGGCAGCTGACTGTAATTTTCTCCTTGTTCAGCCTGGTGAGTGGGACATCAGTGTGCCTGACTATACAGTCACCTATGACTAAAGTGTTGGGTACGTTGTCTTGCCTTAGGGGCTGTTGTTTGGTGGCACACTGGTGTTGTGAGCTATGTGTCACTTTGGTTGTGACTGGTGTTTTTTTTTTCATTTCAGTTTCGGAGGTCCCTTGTTGCTTGGGCAGGTTAATGTTAAGGGCCTCCGCATATGTGGGTTTAGTGTTGCTATGTGTGGGTGTTGATGGTGTGGATTTTGAAAGGCTATGTGTTGCTTGAGGTGTAGTGCAAATGTTAACCTTCTCCTCTTGACTGTCTAGCACAATCTTAGCTGGAGAGAGCTCTGCTTCCAGTTTGGCTATGTAAGTGCATCTCTCGCAGGTTGTAGTGTTGGATGGTAGTAGGAGGGGGGTTGTCTGTGTACATGAGGCAGTTGCTGCATTGCCCCAGTATGCCCAGATTCACCAAGTGGACAGGAGAAATCACCAGAAGCTGACCCTTGGACATGCCTGTTTAGGTGCTTTTTTTTGTAAAGTACAAGAGCTGATTTTCCCTTACCTTTCAAGGTATTTTGCAATTATAGGCTTAGTGCCTACAATTAATTTCTCCTTATTAATGAGAGTTGAGTGCTTGTATCAGTTTAAGGCTTCCTAGTGCTTTCCAGCAGATTCTAGAGCAAGTGCTAGTCACAGGGGTTCAGATTTTAGTGCTACTACTGAGAAATCATCTAGTCCTAAGGGAAAATTTGAAGAGCACACTTTCTGGCACCTGGAATAGTTTAACCATAACCCCTCAGTGCTGCACGATGCGAAAAATGCACAAACACATGCATTTTTAAGCCAGAAAGTTGAAAGGGATAGAAATCAGCTCAAAATGGCTAATAAAATTAAAATGTCAGAGCTGGAAACCACTCCTCTAGTGTTAGAGAGACAGTACAATGCTCACCAGTCCCACTGGTAAGCAGTAGGACTTCCCTCTACCACAGCAAGGTCTGGACAGCTCTGAACACAGAAAATAAAGTCCTGAGACAAGCAAAGCCTGGGAAGTCACCATGAATTATGACTGTTGGTTTCTAAGTATAATAATTCATTTGGGTGTGGGCTGGGATGGGTTGTCAACAGTTTGTCCTCTGTCAGACACCAATGTCACACTTGATGCTGTTAAAGGTAGAGGTGATGGGTATTATCCCATTAATCATGAGTAACAGTAAGAAACTGACAGTTTCACTGCCACTGCATAATAATGAAGTGCAACAAAGCATTAAATTAAAAAAATAGAAGGCAAAGCAGCTGTAGCTCTCAGTGTAACTGTAATCCATAACAGCCTCTGCATCGTGTCTTCGTGTGCCTCACATTGTTGGTGCAGAACCGAAACTGAAAGGACAAGTATACTTCAGGCTAGTCATGCCAGGGAATTCTAGAGAAGGAAATAAAAAAGAAATGCACAGCACAAGTTAATGAGAAAAGGAGGGAACAAAGGTCAGAGCAGGTGGGCTGATTTGCAAATGGGAGTGTTAGTGTATTATTATCTGATGACAGCTACTAATTTCTATTAATTGGACAGAGTATAGCTGTCGACAGACTAATGGAATCATGCAAAAGAGGGGCAGCGCTTCTACCCCTACATTAGAATTTACTTAACTCCCCCCAAATACATAGACAAATACAATTTGTGGGGGTCCAGCTCAATAGGGAAACTGATAACATTGAAACTATGCAATAGGGGACATGAGACATGGGCTCTATGAGTTTTTCAGAAGGACAGGATATCATCTTAACTCAATAATACTTGTAAACTACACTGAAAATGGGGCCAAGACAAGTGTTTAGTTTTTCAAGGGTCTGTATGCAATACCTCTGCCAATGCCCTTCACTGGAATCAAAAAATAATTAAATGTTGAAGAAAACACTGGAAACTAAAAAGCGGAGCATTTCAATAAAACTATCACACAGTTTTGTAGAATGAATTATTATACTTAGAAACCAACAGTCATAATTCATGGTGACTTCAGAATCCTTGGCAGACTAGTGGACAAATCTGACAATGCGTTGTCTTTTTCAATTTAGATACAATGATACTATATTTTCTACCTAATTTATATGGATTTTTTTTATTCAGGACAGGGAAAGCATGATGAAGTGATAAAAATGTTTTCAAATAGATTGAAAGTGAGAAGTAGCACCTTTACTTCACAGCAGATGATTTTGTTAAAAAATTATACTGGGCATGCTCAAAAGTAAAATGCTACCAATACCATCTGTCACAAAATCAGGATTATGAAAACATTTAACAGGCATTCCATTGCAGCAAGCATATTGACTATGTCAGTTCGTGAATAAAATTTTAAATGTTGTTTCTATATACAAGGAAACATATTTTTTTTAATTCTATGCATGTGTGTGTCAGCAGCAAAATTACATTGAAAATGCAAATAAGGTGGTCACTCCCAGTAAAATTCACATTCACCTTTACACTTCAGATGTTTGGTTACCTTATCTCTGACTAATACTTTATGCTATCATACCAGTGCAAATGTAGATAATTAAAAAGTGGGTGCTACATACCTCTGCACATTTCAGTAAACAGTACTGTCTCTGCACCATAAATATAATGTAGCTGCCTTCTGCATCTTATTTATCACAAATTGCAAGTTATAGCTCTAACTCTGAAACTTTTAACATTTAATTCTTAACATCACAGTGCTTCTGCCAACTTAAAATTCCTCAGAGCAGCCTTCGTCTCTGCTTGTGTTGTAAAACTGGTAGTATCATATGCAACAGCATGTCAGTGTGATGGTCATGCTTTACCATTAACTTACGTTTAACTGCAATATGCAAAAGTCTGTTCCTTAAAATAAGGTTCTGCTTTGTTAGGCAAAAATAAATAATGGCGCACAGAAAACTAGGAAGAATTACTGTCTCTAGAATTCAGAAAAAAGCTCATCACTTTCATTAATTGCCTGCTACAGCTGGGTCAATAATGACAATGGTGAAAAAAACACAATTCAGAGATGGCTATGACTACAATGAGGAAGACCTCATTACTGACACATTTGCATATCATTGAAATGCTTTAGCTAATATTAGTGCTGTCAGACCTGACTGCAGTAGTGTTTCTCCAGTGGGCCATGCATGGTCAAAGGCAACACTCATACAAACACTCAGATGCAGACACCAATGCACATATACAAACACACACACACACACACACACACACACACACACACACACACACACACACACACACACACACACACACACACACACTCCCAACTCCACATCTTCGATGAGCATTCACTTCAACCACTTACATAGAAGGAAATGGATGACCACTATCTTTTTGACTGTGTTCACGTTTCCCTCCAACAGTAAACATTTATGCTGTAATGTGATTCTCTGACTTGCTTGTCAGACTAAATCAGGAGCTGCTATCATTTCTGAGAAGTCCACATGGCTTAAAAGCATTAGCTGCTACTCCACATTGCCATATTAGAATGCAGCTTCGCCAGTAAGACCACCCACTTTGAGGCTCTTGTTAGTGGGAAGCCTTAAAGGTAAGGGCAGTCTGTGATTCAGAAATGCTTATTTACGGTTGCTTTCAGGAACAGAATGCTTCTCAGAGGTCAAATAAGAAAGGTGTGAAACACAAACCAACACCAACTGTTTTGTAAACCCAGCAGAGATTCTTGGTATAGGCTTGAGGAGGATAAGCGAATTCTTCAAAAACATGAAAACTTAAATGCAATTAGAGGAAGTATGTATACAGAAAATCCAAAGTTGTTGTATCTTGAAGAATTCCAACTTCTCTGAGGTACAGTAGTCTCAGAGTTAGTACATATAAATACCAAGCTGATACCACCACAGCTGAAAGGACGACTTCTTTTAACACTTGCATGCCAAATTTTGCATCAATTAAGAGATTGTCTTAATATAAAAAAATTCAAAAATGATTAGAGAAGCCCAAAAGTATGTATATGTAAAAAACAAATGAAACGGTAATAAAGTTTATAGTACAGAAGATGGATGTTCTATGAAGTAGCAATGACAATGTCAGAGGTTGTTTTTCTAAGGAACCATGTACAGATATTTACAGTAAAGACTAATTTACAGAAACCTAGAACACTGATGGTAAATATGCACGACAGATAGTGATGCAGTAACTACAAACAAGCTCGTACAATTCATTATTACAGGCAGCAATTCCAGGCAAGGGATAAGGGCACAGGTGATCTACAGTTGCCATTGGAGGAAACTAAGCAAATGAGTTACATCCTAATGAAATTAGCGCCATTAAACTCCTACTGGCTGAAGGGAATTTTTCATCTGTGTTACAGACGTGAGTAATTACTGAGGTATATCAGCACTAGAATCTGACAGCCAGTTTGAAAGTCAGCATTTCTGTACATTTTCTGACTACAGGATAACAGTAGCAGAACAGAAGGGCCCCCCACACGCAAGTATAACATAAGGAAAAAAAACAGCAGAAATGGAGTGTACTGTCAGTCACATGATCTGAATGCGTGGAGTATGACTATAAAATAGTAAGACAGTACCTACCTTTGTGAATAATGCAAGAGAAGGGACACTACTTACAAGCTTCCCTAGTGATAGGTGTAACCTCATGGCCACGTTTTACAAAAGCGTGACACCACACCCGAACTTACATTGTGAACATTTTAATTGTTAAAGATCTTTCTATTAAGACAATACTAATAATAAACATGAAAGTATTTCAGGGATTTATATGTGCTTCTGAAGCTTTGAGGAATGACTTGAACTTGTACATTGCTATTATTTATAAACTTGTGTTATTTGAAATTACTATTCCAAGACCAGTAACAATTACATAGCCAGCTGCAGTAGGAAGAGATGAAGGGTATGGTTAACAGCACTGTAACCTAGATAGCTAGTATAAAAATGACAGCGCCTTTCAATTTATTTTAATTATTTGTACAGAAGGTCAGTGAAATGGTCATTCACAGATCCATTTCGGCAATGACAATTCAGCAATGTTGTATTGTTCTTGCATTTTACACTGTTATGATTTCTGTCCTCTTGTAATATTTCTGTGTTGATCTGAAATGTCCACTGTATATACAACTGATGTTGCTATACGTTGTTTTGCTGTATTTTATTTTTACTTTTTCATGGAGCTTACCTTCCCAGGCCTCTACTGAAAATGGACATAGATCCAGTTAGACTAGCACGGTCAACAAATGTAAAATAAAAATAAATAAATATAAATAAATGACCCAAGTCACAAAGGCAAGTGAAGACGCAGTACATAAGAACAATTTAGATTACTCGCTAAGCATCATATTTTAGGAGAAAGAAGGGAGTGCAAGATAACACAACATTTTGTAACTGCAGACACAGGAAGAATATGCAGATGCCAGAGAAATGGTAGTCTGAGGAAAGTGCTGCTAATTCAAGTAGACTGAGGGAAGATAGGACAGAATGAAAAAGTCCCAGCATATCAGATCTGGTCCATTTTTCCAGAACAACTGTGATGAGTCTGACTAAAGCTTCACTCTGTCTCCAGTACATCTAGATTTTCTAGTTCTGGAACTAATTTGAATATGTGACCAGCCCCACTTATCTGTTTGAATTGTGAACTGTGCTCCCAGTACAGAACACTGTCCTACTAGATATAGGCAGCATTGTTCTGTCCACAACAGATATAGCATACGATGGGAAGCACCCCAGTTCCTAGTCAGTACAGCTATAGAAATTCTTCATGTGTATATAGCACAGCAACAAATAGAGACAATGATTAGGATGCCTAGCATACTGACTGAATTAACAGGCAAATCATTTTCCAACAAACTCAGAGTTCTTCATAAGCTCTAACATGGGGCCTTCTAGGTCAGAAAGAGCCTTGTTTATAAGACAGCTCTCCATATAAGGCTCTAGTTTAAATGTTTGCAAAATGTAAATAGGAATGAATACCAGCTGTAACATGCACATGATTAAAAGCTTAAATTTAGGCATTTGTAAATGATCTGAGTAATAAATACTTACTTTCAGAAAGAAACATCTTTACATGGTTCTCACATTGTTATATTCGGAACAAATAACTAGCTATACTTTCTAAGCATATAATGACTTAACAGTTGTATTAGCTCTTCTTCACTTAGAAACTGAACATGCTGCAGGTGTTTCCTGAGCTTGTAAGGTTACACATTAACATAGCTGCAGATAAGAGTAGCTTGGCCATCCCTGTCTGCCCACTCCTTATCTGTTGATTAAATTGCATATTTAAGTTAATGAATAGCCTAATGCTTTCCTCCCATCAGAAGAATTAACATTTGACCCCACAGCCATCTCAAGGAGGCTTTCTGTTCATCAATTGCCAACTCTGTGAC
Organism: Protopterus annectens; assembly: GCF_019279795.1. Lineage (NCBI taxonomy): Eukaryota > Metazoa > Chordata > Ceratodontiformes > Protopteridae > Protopterus > Protopterus annectens. Next base: position 427,181,359 of record NC_056728.1, read on the forward strand.
AAAATACTTCCTCATATTTCAGGTGGTTCATCCATCCCATTAATCATTCTTCATATGATATCTTCTTGGTCTAACATATTTTCGTGAGTAATGTTAGCTTCAAGGTCTCTGCTGATACCAGTTAAATATACAAAGATTCCTGTAATACCTTTCTCTTCCTCCATTCTTCAGGAATATGCAAGTTAAATTTCACAGCTCGCTCTTTCTGTCTGTCTGTTTCTGGTTTGCTCTGTCTACCTGCTTCTGTACAGACCAGGCACCTCTTTTGCTTCCTCCATTTTAACTGTTCCGATCTTGTTTATACCATTAAGGATGAGTGTCGAGCACTGTGTACAGTATTTCTGATAGGGGCTAAAAAGTTATTTGTACAGAAATGTAACTGTTTCCTCTATTTCTCTAGTGCTGTTTCCTTCTACACATCTCCCAGTCCTTCAGACCTATTTTTTTCACATGCATTGCTTATTTGTACTCACAGATATATCAGTGTATCATAGCCAGCAGCACCTCAGTCTGTAAAGATGAAGGCCATGTGTTCTAGTCTCAGGTGTTTACTGAAGGCCTACACAACAAGCTAATTCAACATAAATACATGGAGAGCACTGGCATCTGACTGCAGCATAAATACACAAATCGCTATCATTTCTGGCACCATAAGGGGGTGCTTTGCTGATGGGGTTTGTCATTTCTAAAATGAGATGTAAATCAAAGCTCTTTCTAACAATACAGATGCTGATGCTTCCTGTTATGTATCCAGGGGAAGGAAAGACAAGAGGGTTCCCCCAGCATCTTGAGCAAATTCCCTTCCTTACAAAGAGGTGAACAGAGTTCTTAGGCTATAAAAAGGTAAGTGTTTATGATTAATGGCTACCATTACAGTCAGTTTTAACCATTTTGGGTATGTAAATCCCTCAGAAGGAAGAAAACATTTCTATATAGGTCTGATTATTTGTTTTTTTATCAGTACATCTAACATGACAACCCACCAGATTCTTTTCTACTTTCACTTATGCTGCCTGTTACCATCTAGTTATATACATCTGTCCTGCTCCCCCCCCCAAGATGCACTACTTAAAAATAAGAATGGGGTGACTGCCATCTAAACTGGAGCTGTCCTGTTGTGTGTCCAGGTAGAAATAAAAGAACCCAAAGTATTATTTGCAACGATAGAGAAGGAGCTTTCTCATGGTATGAACAAAAATGACCCGTTCATATAAATCAGGTAAAAACAGTTTCTAATGGCAAACCACCAGCATTTAGCACAAAGTTTGTGTAAATCCATCTATGAATAGAACACACTGTATAAAAACATGACTGCCTGTATGTTCTTGTCTTATTTTGCATTTGTTAACAAGGCTAGATCACTGATACACATGAATCTTTTTCAGACTTGGTCCATGAATAACACTACTGACCCTGGAAACTATTGCCCCATTAGCTTGACAAGTCTGACTTGTAAAGCCATGGAGCGTATTGTTATGGATCTCATAAACAAGGACATAGGCCATCTCCAAGCACTTGACCCCACCCACTTCGGATCCCTCATGGGCAGGTCTTGCCTGTTGAACCTGGCTGACTTCTTTGAGACTGTCACCAAGGCTCTGGATGAGGGAAAGTCAGTACATACAGCTTGCCTTAACTTGGCCAAGGATTTGATACAATCCCCCACTCAGACATCATCAAAAAGCTCACACAACTTGGTATAAATCCCTATCTCATCGGATGATTGACCAACTGGCTCACTGACAGGATCCTCAAGCTCAAAATAGGCACCTCCACCTCTGATAGCAGACCTGTCACTAGTGGAGTCCCCCAGGGATTTGTCCTGAGACCCCAACTGTTTGGCATCTAATTCTCAGAGGTCCAGGCAAAGACAAAAGATCTGTGGCTGACCAAGTTTGCGGACGACTGCAAGTTGGGTGCTGTCACTGACTCTCCAAATGATGTTAACATACTGCAAGAGGGTCGCACAGCAACTAATGACTGGTGCCAAAGTCACGGCCTCAAGCTAAATGCAAAAAAATGTATCATTACACCATTTGGCAGAAACATGACCCCTACTGATTACAACATCAACGGCAACCCCCTAAACACATAACCTGTGGTAAGACACCTATGTACTCAGGTTGATAATCTCACATTCAACCATCATGTAGCAGCAGTGGTCAAAAAAGCCTTTTACTTGGTTTATCTCATAAGTAAAGGGATTGCATCCAGAAAAAAAGGAGGTTATTACCTCTCTATACTCCTCCTTCATAGGTTCATAGGTTCATACTAGGCTATCTGCCCTAGGGCATTTATAAGCCTAGCCAGAGTGTGTTTAGCTTTCACCACCCATTTTAAATTAATTTTGCTATGCCTTTTTTGAGGTTAGTATACTGTGCCTCTGTCTAACAGTGACACAGAAGTGATAGACAGGGTAAACCTAAGATCTCCCATCCACTCATCAAGATTCCTCTTGAAGAGAGTCAATGTGGGACTCTGCCTAACCTGGACTGGGATTTTATTCCAGAGTGAAGGGAGCCTCTGGGTTATGAATTTGTCCCTCCAGCATGTCCTATTTATTTCAGTGCTGAGGTTATAGTCTCTCGAGAGCGTAGCTCAATGGGATTTGGATTTTCTGAGGTGTAGCATGTCCATTAATTCCGGGTTGGACATGGCTTTATACGTCAGGCACAGATCGCCTCTGAGCAGGTGGTATGCCACTGAGTAGAGCTGGAGTTTCTTTAACTGGGCAGCATATGGCATCTGTTTGAGCCCTTTGTTCCTCTTGGTGAGGTACTTTTGGGGTCTTTCCAGTTGCTGCAGGTGTCTGGTAAAGTACATCCCAAAAGGGGCATTGTACTCAATTATGGGCCTGATGAGGGATGAGTAAAGAGGCACGATGACCTCCCCTGATCTAGATGTGAATTCCTTCATGATTAGGTGGGCTATATAAAATGTTTTTCTAACCACTTTGGCCACGTGGTTGTCAAATGAGAGATTGCTATCATCTTGGGTCCCCAGGTCCCTAATGACTTCTTCTGTACTTAATGGATAACCACCTATGTGGTAATTTGTGGGCACTTTGTTTTTGCCAAAGGGGATGACTATACACTTTTTGGCGTTTAGCTTGAGGCCATGGCTCTGGCACCAGTTGTCTGTTTCTATGAGGCCCTTTTGGAGGATGCTTGTGTCGGCTGGAGAGTTGATTATGGCACCCAGTTTGCAGTCATCTGCGAACTTGGTCAGCCACAGTCCTTCCGTGTTGGCCTGTACCGCCGAGAAATATATACCGAACAAGAGAGGTCCCAGGACTGAGCCTTGTGGGACGCCACTTGTAACTGGTTTGGAGTCTGACATGGCTCCAGCAATTCTAACCATGTGGGTTCTGTCCTTGAGCCAGTTTGCAACCCATCTAGTGACATAGGGGTTTATAATTAAGCTGGTGAGCTTATCTATAATGCCCGAGTGGGGTATTATATCGAAGGCTTTTGCGAGGTCCAGGTAGGCTGTGTGGACCACCTTCCCCTCGTCAATGGCCTTGGTGACTGTTTCAAAGAAATCGACTAGGTTTAAGAGGCAGGATCTGCCCTTAACAAAGCCAAACTGGGTAGGATCCAGTGTCTGTAGGTCCCCAATATCTTTATTTATGAGGTCCATGATGATCCTTTCCATAGCTTTGCAGACCAAGCTAGTCAGGCTTATGGGGCAATAGTTTTCAGGATCCGTTGAGGCACCACCTTTGTGGAGAGGGACCACTGTTGCTGTATGCCACTCTTTGGGTACATATCCTGTAGTAAGGCTAAGATTGTTTATGTTTGGGTTTAGCTCTTCTTGGAATTCATGTAGGACGCAGCCCGGGACACCATCTGGTCCCATTGATGCTGTGTTTTTTGCTTTGGAGAGGGCGGCTCTTACCTGAGCATCTGAGATGTCAGGGGGGCAGCACTCTGTTGGGATAGATATTTGCCCTTTTGGTGGGGAGGGGGGGGAGTTTGCACTGAACCTGTCAGGTAGGATGTTGGCAATGTCTGTGGGCTCGGTGTATTTTTTGTCATTTTGGACTAATTCTGAGCATATCTGGGAATTCCCACCCAGGTTCCTAACATAACTAAAGAAAGCCTTGTGATTATCCTTAGTGTCCTGTGCAATTTTTCTCTTGAAGCTGGCCTTAGACGATTTTATGAGTGCCCGTAGTTTTTTGCTAATACTGATCAGAGATGCCTTTCCTTTTTGGGATTTTGCTCTATCATGTAGTAGCTTCCTCCTTCTATTGTATAGTTTGTTTATGGCTGGGGTCCACCAGACAGGACGTCTGCCTTTGGAGGATTGGGTCTTGGTTTTATTTGGGATTGCATGATCCATGCATTCCTGAAGGTGTTCATAGAATGCATTTATAAAGGATTCTACGGTCTGGGCCGTATTTTCCACAGGCCCGGGGGCTTTGAAGGATTCCGCCTCGGTTTTGAGGTGTGTGAAATTTGCTTTAGAGAAGTTTTTCACTGTGGTTTTCTGGGCAGGGGGTGGGGTCGGGATGTGAATATCCAGTGAGATTAGTTTATGGTCTGATCTTACCAGTGAGGGATACACTTCTGGTCTGGAGCATAGTGTCCCCATGTTGGTGATGAACAGGACCAGCATGTTTTCCCCTCTTGTGGGAGTGGTAACATGTTGTTCTATAGCATTTGAGTTTATAAATTCTAGGAACCTTTGGGCTAGGGTGTTGGAGCTAGAGTAATGCTCCCAGTCTATGTTTGGGTAGTTGAAGTCGCCCAATATAATGGTGTTTGGAGAGACCTTCATATTTTCCAGTATTCTCAGGAAGGCCGAGTGGGGTTCCTGTGTTTGGGAGGGTGGTCTGTAGCAGGCTATAAACTGGAAGGCAGTTTTACCCACTGTTAGTTGCACATGGATAGTCTCTGATGCTTCGTGCTGTGCCACCAACCTGGAGGTGTAGGTATCTTTGACGAATATTGATACTCCCCCTCCTTTTGTGGTTCGGTCCAAGTTTTGGGGCCTAAAAGCATGGTATGAGGTATAACCTGGTAGTGCTGGGATGCTCTCGGGAACTTTGAACCAGGTTTCTGTTACTGCACAGATATCGATGTTCTTCATGCTAAGGAGAGTTTCGAGTGCGTGCATCTTGAGGTTTAGACTTCTGACGTTGAGTAGCATTACTCTTAGTTTCTTATCCCTTGTGATACCTATGGAGGTGGGTTTGTCTTTTGAGCCTTGCCTAAAAAAGGCACTATGGGAGTAGCAAGACCCTTTGCCAATATCTGAAAGCCCAGGGGTGACAGGTGCAAGCCGTCCCTAGCGAAGCACCGTGGCTTGTCGAGCATGTCATCCCAGGCTGACAGGTATTGGATCCCCTTTGAATGACACCAATACTTAAGCCGATTGTTGAAATTGATCATCTTGTCTTCATATTGTGGCATCATTCTTGGTGAACGTAAGATGCTACTCAAGGTCAGGGTCATACCAGCCTGGGCTACATGCTCAGAGAGCTCCTCTATGTCTCTTTTTATGTAGTCCAGGGAGGTACGTCTCAGGTCATTCACACCAGCATGGACAATGACCGAGTCATATTTGTACTTGCCTTGGAGTGACCTGAGTGCTTGTGTTATGTGGCGGATCCTAGCGCCTGACAGGCAGCTCACCGTGACCTTCTCCTTGTTCAGCCTGGTGAGCGAGACGTCAGTGTGCCTGACGGTAGAGTCACCTATTACAAGTGTATCAGGTGTGTTGTTTAGCCTTAAGGGCTGTGATTGTTCGGCACACTGGCTTTGTGAGCTATGTGTTGCACGTGTTTTGTTTTGGGGTAGTGGTTGCTTGGGTGTCTGCTTTGGAGGTCTCTGCTGCTTAGGCAGATTTTTATTTAGAGCCTCCGAGTATGTTTTTGTGTGTTTATGTGTTTGGTTTGCTGTCGTGGTAGGTCTATGTGAGACTGGAATTGTAGTGAGTGTGGTTTCCTTCTCCTCCTGACTGGTTACGCCAGTACTGAGTTGAGAGAGCTTAGCCTCCAGTTTGGCTATATGGTTGCATCTCTCACATGTATTGGAATTTGTTGGGAGGAGGAGAGGGTTGTCTGTGTACGTGAGGCAGTTGTAACATTGCCTCAAGATTCTCAGATTCACCAGCTGGACCAGAGAGGAGATTGAAAACTGACCTTTGGACATGCTAGAATAGTATTGGGAATTCCTTTATAATTGAAAAAAAGGGCCAATGGGGAACAAGGTACTCAAGGGCAGTTTGTGAGGGTGTAGTGCTTTTAATTTTTTAGAGCTGACTTGTATAATTGCTTTAGTGAGCAAGTGCCAGGTAACTTAAATGCAATGTGTTACAGGTAACTTAAATGCAAAAACGACAAACAGTAACTTTCTTTCAAGTGAAACAAGGAAATAAGTACAGTAAGCAATGCAGATATCACTAGGGATCCACAGAAGTGCTAAAAGGCTGTGTTTTAGGTGGAATTAGCGTTTCAGGGAAATAAACAAACAACAAGCATACAAACAAAGCTAGATTCAGCAGGCCTGGATCTAGTCTATGCTACAGCAAACAAGGTGTACCAATTTCAGTAAGAAACAGTTAGAATATGCAGGCACTATAAGCCTTTACCCAGAAATTCCCAGCTCAGAAGGGCAGAGTCCAGCCTCTCCTCCCACAAGAGTGCAGACCGCAATCCTTCTTAATGTAAAATAACTGGTCTGAAGCCCAAGTGCTTAAACCAGAACTAATACACTTTTAGAATAACAGACACTGAGCCCTCAATCAGCAGTTCCCAACTTAGATGGATGTAAGCTACCTGTCCTGCCACCACAGTGCAGGCCACAAACCTTCCTAATGTAAAACAACTGGTCTGAAGCCCAAGTGCTTAATCCAAAAGACTTAGAAATGATAGCTACACTTTAATCAAGTTACTACCAAGCAGTAATAAATGCAACTGAATACTTTAAAGAATGCCTGGATTAGTGCTCAAGTTATACAAACAAAGCTAGATTCAGCAGGCCTGGATCTAGTCTATGCTACAGCAAACAAGGTGTACCAATTTCAGTAAGAAGCAGTTCAAATATGCAGGCACTATAAGCCTTTAACCAGAAATTCCCAGCTCAGAAGGACAGAGTCCAGCCTCTCCTCCCACAAGAGTGCAGAACACGAACCCTCTTAATGTAAAATAACTGGCCTCAAGCCCAAGTGCTTAAACCAGAATTAATACACTTTTAGAATAACAGACACTGAGCCCTCAAGCAGCATTTCCCAACTTAGAAGGATGTAAGCTACCTGTTCTGCCACTACAGTGCAGACCACAAACCTTCTTAATGTAAAACTGGTCTGAAGCCCAGGTGCTTAAACTAAAAGGCTTAGAATGAGTTACACCAAGCAGTAATAAATACAATTGAGTACTTTTAAGATGATGCAAAAGCAAAATAAAGTAGGAAAAAACACAAATACAGTAAAAGCAGATACATTTTTTTTTTGTTTTTTTTAGTGGAAAGAGAGAAAGGAAAGAGAGAAAGGAGTAGCCGAAACTAAGCTTATTGGCCTTCTCAAATGCTCTCCCTGTACTGGGTAGAATGAGGTAATGACACTAGACTGGGAGGAGGGTTCCAGATCAAATTTACACTAGGGGTGGGCAACTGCAAAGCCAACAACTATAAAAACACTATACCAACAGGGAGGGAGGGTGGCAAACAAACTGCAGAAATATTACTCACAGCTGAAAAGCAGCAGTGAGCCTTTAAATGAAAGTTTTAAACAGCTAAAGGAGCCACTAGAAAAAAGAGTTTAACTGCAACAAGTTATAATAAACAAACAACCCAACAGATGCTTAATAAGAGTGGACAATTTCCAGTTAATACCTCACACACAGTGAAACTAGCTAGAAAAAATACACAGTACACAAAGTGCTATAAATAACAAAGAAATAAAGAACAAAATAAACAAAAAACAGGATACTTAATGTTATATATTATAGCTCCGAGTTTGCTGAGTATCCTTCCTTCGATTAGCTCAGTGTTATTAGACCAATAATTGAGTATAATGCCCCATTTGGTATGTATCTCTCCAAACATCTGCACCAACTGGAAAGGCAACAGAAATACCTCACAAAGAAAATCCATGGCTTCCAACACCTGTCCTATGTGGACAGGCTCAAATTACTATCACTCTACTCGGTATCATACAGATTGCTCAGAGGTGATCTGTGTCAAGCCTACAAGGCAATCTCGAACCCTGCCCTACTAGAGATGCTCCATATCTGTAAGTCTAAGTCCTCATGCATTACCCTCTTGAAAGGCATAAATCTAATATGTGACATCAACAAAACCTGCTGGAGAGACATGTTTGTGTAAAAGAGGCTGCCCCATCTCTGGAATAGACTTCTCATACACATCAAGTAGAGTACCTCACTGACGCTCTTCAAGCACAACCTTGATGAGTGGATGGGAAACCACAAATTTGTCCCAGGGTTCCATTTGTGTCCCTCACTGACAGGGGTGACAAGGCCTTCTTTTTGGGGATAAACTATTGGCTAGGCTTGTAAGGACCCCAGGGCCATTAGCCTAGTAACCTCCTACGAGGCTTGATTAAAAGACTCACAGTCACACCATAGTCAAATGGAAGCTGAAGGAACCAACCCTGGACCACAGGAAGCAGCTCCCTGTTGCTCTTGTTGTAATGTTTTGCATTAGGTACTCAACGATTCCTTTCTACTTTCCCGTTTGGTTATTACCTTCCTACTAGTTATGCATACCCTATCTTTTATTTACTTTTTTTACTCAGATGCATTACTTAAAAACATGTTTGAGGGTGAATCACATATGGGTTTGCTGATCCAAATGTTTAGAAAACAAAAACATGTAAATGTTGTACTTTCTAAATGGTATACTTCAATTTTAGAGATGAAGAAATACTAAAAATGGGAGTGCACCAAAGAATGCAATTTCTTTCATTACAAAGAAAATGCAAAAGCAGATTCAATCAAGATGGTTTAGACAAAAATTATCCCCTTCTATTCACCAGTTTGATCTAGCTTTATTATTTTAAAATGATTTATGTAGGTATGATATGCGTTTCTGAATATCCTTTGTAGTTAAGAGTCTATCATCTGCATAAAAACCTTGGGGCAGGGGGAGACTGACACCTTAAACATTAAACATGGGTTTTAGTCTGAAAAAAAAAAAAAAAAAAAAAATATATATATATATATATATAAGTTACACAGCAATTATTCCAAATTAACCAACCAACATTATCTAAATTATGCAATACAGACTTCTGTTTTTATTTCTGAAATCTAGCTATGACCAGGTCATATGGCAGAAACAAAAACATTAGGATATTTAATGAGTACTGTCCAGTTGTCTGGTCCATGGACCCTTTTCAGCCAGGATCAGACAAGAAGACAGTAATTAAAGGTGTTTTACTTGGCACATGATCATTCGACAGCAATGCTTCTAAAATCTTGAAAACGTGCTGAAGAGGGAGAAAAAATATACAGCTATTGCATACATCTTCTCAGAGTGTAACTGATGCTACAGGATTGTTGTGTCCTTCCAGTACTGTACAACTGGCTGCTGGCAATCAGTAGGTTTCCCATTTGGATGTATGACAATAACAGTATTCAACAACAGAAAACATTAAATTACACAATGAATACAACAGTGGTGAAACTAGACAATGGAATATGGGATAAACACTGAACATGCATCACATAGCGATCCACATTGCCAAACTACATAGAGTTAGGCTGTCATCGGAATATGCAATAATTCGCACAGAGGAGATACATGCAATTGTTTAGATAATGGATCTTTGATTTATTTATTTACTGTTGTTTGTTTAACAAGAAAAAGTCCAACTGGACCTACAGGGTAACTATTTTTAGCGGAAGCCTGGGGAGAAAAGCTCCAGGTTACATCATAAAAGCATTCTACATTTATTATACATTGCAAAAAATTTACAAGAGACATAATACAATACAAACTTATATTGACATGATACATTCAGTGTTATACAGTAGTAAACATATTCTATATGAATGGTGAGTCTAAAGGAGATGGATAGAAGATGTTAAGAAGAATGGCTATCTATCCATAAGTAAAGAAAACACCGGATGTGCAGTAGAAAAAAAGCAGATATCAGAAATTGGGTAAAACCACTGAAGTGCTATTATTATACATACGTATGAAATATCAGAAAGTAGTGCAGGCTTGAAAAGTATCAGATAATGTAGAAATAAAAAGTTGTTACAAGAAAGACTGATAACGACAGAGTATAAATGTAGCAGAGAAGGGTATACGAGGAAGGGAAAGGGGATAGTACGATCGGGTGCAACTTTAACCATTTTCACTTTAATACTTTCATTTGTGTGCAACAAATGCACATTTCTAAGATCTTTAGTACTATTTGTATAAAAGTACAGCTACAGCACCATTGCAAATACCAGGAGTAGTAGTGTAAAACAGCACACATACAGAAGGCAAAGACATATCACCAGGTAAGTGCTGCTGGAGTTAGGTGTTACTGGGATCACTGGTTCATGTTATTACAGAACTGATTATACACAGTGAGGAGTACAATAACAGCCAGGTACCTGCGCACAGGTGTGAATTATAGTGGCATTTCTGTATGAGATGGATTTAGCTAGATGATGGTCACTGTTAATGCCACACTTCAACTCCATGTGCAAAAATGGGAAAAAGGGTCTGTCCATGGGTGAATGGATGGCTGGACGTAGCATGTGCTATGTGTTCTAGCCAACTTAACAACTAATGCACAGTAAAGGAGGACAGCAACAGTACATTGTTTGTATTTTACATTTTACATCACATCATGCCTGAACAGAGGGAATAGTGGATATTTTGCAGTTCTGGAAAGAGAAATTATCATTTTTGTTGCCCTATAAAATACAGTTCCAGATATGTATATTTTTTCATAGGTTTATTGATACTGAACTAAATTCTCAAGCACTCATATAGGTAAAGGCAAATTGTATTCCCAGAACAAAATATCTAAAACAATGCAAAATGCAGTTTAAAACATCTCGCAAGGGAGACTACCAGCTTTATTGTTAAAAAGTATCTTTTTTTCAAAGTGATAAATATAAATTTCTGTTTTCAAATGATAGCCCCATTTGTCTTAAAGGAATGATGCTGTGTGAGAGTGGTATAAGATATAAAATATATTATATGATGATCATTGCAGCTCAGACTTCTGGAGATAAAATTTATTGCTCGTATTTTTTGTATTCCCATGGGTACCACTTTGAGGAAAGTGTTCTACCACAATAATACCACATAATATTAAAGAGACGGAACATTACATTTTACTGGTCTGATACACGCACACTACAAATACTGCAGTATGATACTTCAGTACCTCTGGAAGTACTTGGAGTAGAGTAATGCACATAGTTTTGTGATATTACTAACAGGACATGCCACCTTTTGTGCAAACTGCATCTTACTAAGATGTTTGATACATATTAATGGAGGACAGTACCACTACATTTAGTGTGGTGTCCTGTTCTGCTTAGTGTCACAATTAGTATCAATGTGACAAATTCCAATGGTCCTGTCATCACTGGGACATATGGAATGATGTCAGGACATGCTGAATGTCTTCATTATAGTGCAGTACCACAACGGAACAACAAATTACACCAGTGACTGTTGTAGCTCTAAAATTATGATGCTGGCTCTGGTAAAGTATGCTGTAAGTATAGTACAAATCAAACACAGACTGTGCTGAACATATTTGTCAAATTCATTTAAGACAGTGGGGCAGTAGCAATGTACAATGACTAAAATGGAAACCCTGGAAATGTGTCATTTTGAAAACCTGGGTAATATCCAAAATCCCTTGCTGAGCAGATCATCATTAGTTTCTGTCAAGCTCCCCGGCTTTTGCACAAACATATCTTTGATTTCTGAAACAGGGCCCCATGCAGAAACGGAATAATGTTCTGCCAGTTTAGCATGCCCTGCTAAGTATCTAGTTACTTAGTACAACCCTGAATCCATCTGCAAGTCATTGTCCTGACAACCCGATACCAGAATGACATCAAGCTTGGAGCGCAGCCATAATAGGAAAGCTTTACATATGGCTTGGTAAGGCAATGATAAAATAATGTGAAATAAATGTGGTACTTGGTATGGTGGCACATGAAAGCTACAGCAACAGTAGGGAATATTTGTATGTGCACTTAATACACCACACATTGTGGTACATTAGGAATCATGCCATTCAGTGGTTACCCACACAATAGCCTGACCTGTAACTCAGCTATGCTTGCATGGTTTTGTCCATCATGTTTTTGGCCTGGCAGGGAGGTTACTCACAATATACAGCTTAAACTAAGCTACAACCCACATATAACTATTCCCTGATACGTTTCTTTTCTATTTCTGATTGCACTTATCTGCAAGCACTATTTTTGGCTAAGCACAAAGTTTTAAATCCATACTCCTGTACATCACTCCAAAGTGTAGTTTTCAAATATGCATATCAAACAGCTTTTAAGATATATCATAACATAACTTTTTTTAGAGGGAAAACTATGCCAAAATACTGAAAAAAAATCCATTTCTCATACAGCTGTAAAACACATTTCAAATGAAAGATATCAAGACCAGCACCTTTGTCACACTTTAAGAAAAGTATATTTCACTGCCTTTTGGGGATAGGGGTAAATGTGAATTGCCTGAAGTCTGCAGAAGGTAATGACTGATGCCAGACATTTTCTGAATACCCTTGGAGTGGTAGATAAACCAAGTGGCAAAGATGTAAACTGAAAATGCAATCTGGAAACAAAGTCTTAAATAATACCTGTAGTCTTTGTGAAAAGGGGTATTGGGATGACCATGTAAGCCTTGTGATGGAGAAGAGGAAGAAGACGCTGCAATGTTAACATTTTGAGCTTTGGATTTATGAGAAAGGTAAAAAGAAATCCACTAAGTCCAAGGTGTGCAGGTTGATGAAGTGAAGTATTGCAGAAAACAAAACACTATGAAAGAACGAAGCACTCTTCACAACATGAACCAAAAAAATCGCCTGTGTCTTTAATATAACTAGGGACATACCCCAAATAAGTTTTCAATATATTTTGTAAATAAATGGATAGGGGCTCCATTATCCATTCCCTACCAGAAACAATAGGTCTCATTGGTGGATTATTGGGAGACTTGTGAACCTTTGGTAAGTCATATAACACTGGGATAGTTGGGCATGATACAGTAAAGAAATTAAAAGTGCTTAAATCTATGTCATTCCTTAGTTGTAAATCATAAATGCACATATTGATATTACTTATAATTAGATTAACTTCCTTATCTGTGATGGGCTTAAATACTTGTGTATCAGAAATCAGATCATTCATTGCCATGACATAATTACATAAGTCCATTATTACAATACAGCCTCCGCATATTAGACGTGGTGATATTATTAATAAACTTGACACAAAAGAGTATGAATGGATAGTTGGCTTCAAAGCTGATATGCACCCAGGTTTAAACAAGCAGGTGACCTTAAAACCTATTTTAAAGTTTAAACAAAATATGGTTAACTAAGGAAATTTCCATTTTATTTTACTTGGAATTTTTATTAATATATAACTGTTGCAATTTTTACTTAATCTCTATGCAACTGATTTTTAATTAGTGTGTTGGTGTGATAGGTTAGGCTGTGTCATATGATTTAGTACTTTTAGTATTTAATGATTACTGATTTTAAAGTTTTTTAAACATTGAACGACTTGATGTCTGAAAGCTTTATCTGTTACTTAGAATAAAAGGTTCACATTGTGAAGAGTGCTTTGTTCTTTCATAAAGGTAAAAAGAAATGCCATGTATCTCATCAGGGCCAGCCTTAGCAGTTACCAGGCCCAATTTGGGACATTTTTGAGGGTCTCTCAACCTACACCCCTCCTCATCTAGCCCCACCCCTCACCCGATGCCAGACCCCTCCAGCACAGCCTACTGGATTGCTCTGTTATACTTAGCAAGTTGCTAGAGTAACAGATTTTGCATTAGCACATGTTTCTGAAGGATATAATATGAAACTTAAATGTTTTGTCATTATTTATGACTGTAATACGCAATGATTTGCAAGAAAGCCACACATTTTAAGAGCAGCAGACTAAAAACAATGAAGTACAAATCTGAACATCTGTGTAAAGACAAAAATAATGTGATGACAGAGCAAAGGACCAAAATGAGGGACACAGATCCTGAATAGCATGAAACATGACCTGTTACGCCCCCCTAGACTCAATATTTTTACAATAGCCTCTAGTCCGTACTCATGACAATCAAATGCAGAACTGATATAGTTATCCCTCCACACAGACATGACCCTTCCACAGATCTGGGGAGCTACAGACCAATAAGTCTGACTAGTCTCTTTTACAAGGCCATGGAAATAATTATCATGGATCTGATAATGACAAAGGAAATCTACAGACACTGGACTCTATCCAGTTTGGTTTTGTCAAAGGAAGATCATGCCTACTTAACCTGGTGGACATCTTTGAGATGGTTAATAAAGCTGTGAATGAGGTCAAAACAGTGTACACTGTATATCTTGACCTGGCTAAGGTGTTAAACACAATCCCTCATGCAGGCATTGTAGACAAACTTACAAAATTAGGCATAAACCCATATGTCACCCAATGGATAGCCAGCTGGCTCACTGCTAGGACTCAAGAAGTCCACCACAAAGAGACCAGTCACTAGAGGACTCCCACAGGTATTGGTGCTAGGGTGTCTCTATTTTGGCATCAACTTCTTTGAAGTCAAGGCAACATCAAGTGTCTCTGGCTGACTAAGTATAAAGACATCTGCAAACTTGGTGTGGTCATTGAATCCCTAAAGCAACACATACCTTTCAACAGGCCCTGATGCAGACAAAAAACTGGTGCCAGAGTCATGAACTAAAACTGAATGTCATAATAGTACCCTTTGTAAAAATGGCTACCCCTGGAAATTATCACATTGATCATGCCCCCCTAAAAGTAGATCTAATGGTCAGGGATCTGGGAATGCTTGTTAACAGGAACCTGACCACTGACCACCCCATGTCTACTGTGGTGAGAAAATTATTTTAGGCTGCTCAACTTTTAAATAACGGCATGGCATCCAGATCCAAGGAGGCATTGTTCCACTGTACTTAGCTGTCATCAGATCATTCATCAAGTACAATGCAAACATAGGCATGTACCAGACCAGGTGCTTTCAAAAGCTTGAGAGACCACAGAGGTTCCTCACAAAAAGAATACAGGGAGTAAGATTCCTACATGGACTGTCTCAAAGCCTTATCCCTGGACTCGGTCTCCTGCAGACTGCTGTGCAGTAACCTATGCCTTGCCTGCAAGGTATCCTCTGATCCCACACTGATGAATTTGTTGCACATCTGCAAAACAAACAGCATCAGAAATACTCATTCTAAGGACCTTAATCTCATCAACAACATAAACAGAATATGTTAGAGGGACAAGTATGTGTCTGAAAGATTACCCCTTCTCTGTACAGGCTTCCCTTACATGTGAAGCAAATATCATCCCTTACTCTATTCAAATGTAACTATGACCAATGGATGGGAAATCATACATTGGACCCATGTTTGGTGCCCACACCTGTGAACACTTGCTGTGTACAAGTTCACATCATAATGATAAAATTCCTTGAAGTACTGATATGTGAGCAATATTTTGCTAAATTTGGTATAAGCCTGTCTAGCTTAAAATGTATGTCAGGCCAATAGCCTAATAACTATCTATAAACCTATAAAAACTAGTAGAACATTTTTTGTTTTGGCATGCATTTTCTAAGGATATGAAGTCTGAAAATTAAATGTCTTGTCGATATTTAATGACTGTATTACACAATGATTTGACAGAAAAACAGATTTTACAAGGAACAGATCAAAAAATGAAGCATAAATATGGACATCTGCAACATTCTGGACACTTGAGAGAAACACGTTTTTCCCCTCTCAACAACTTTGCTCAAGAATTCTGGACAAAGCCAAAAGTAATGAGGGAGATAAAAGACCACAATCAGAGACACATTTTAAATATTGCTCTTTTAAACTTAGAAAAGTTTCTAGAACAACAGTTTTTGCATTGGCACACATTTTCTGAAGAATACAGTCTGAACCTCAAATGTTTTGTCATTATTTAGTGATTGCAATACACAATGATTTGCAAGAAAACCACACATTTTATGATGAACAGACCAAAAAACACATGAGGCAAAAATGAGGGCATCTGTGCTGTTCTAGACACACATGACAACTTTGCTCAAGAATACTGGATAAAGCTAAAAATAACAGGCATGGAGATGAAAGACCAAAGTCAGAGGAACACATTTTAAATACTGCTCTTTTAATACTTAGAAAGTTTCCAGAATAACAGTTTTTTATTGGCACACTTCTTCTGAAGGATATCAAGTCAGACTCTCATATGTCTTGTCATTATTTAATAATTGCAACACATAATGATTGCCTGAAATCCAACCATTTTACAAGGAACACATAAAAAAGTATGAGGCGAAAATCTAGACATCAGTAAAGTTCTGGACAGCTGACAGATGCTCTTTTGTCTCCCGATCGAAATGTCGGCACTTGGAAGGCTGAATGCTAAAAAGCCAAAAAATCCTCTTTAAACTTCTTGGGGGGGGCTTGAGCAAGACCCCCTCCCCACAAATCCCTAATTTATATATACCAACTCTAAGATCGCCATACTTCTGAGAAAAGGGAATATTCTGAAAAATGGCATCTTGGACTTATTATGTATGTCTGCTCTTTCAGCCATTTGGACTCTGTATTTTGGGACTTGTTCTAGTGGGTCCCAACATTTCAAATGGTTAGCTACTCTTTTGCCCTCAAAAACTTTGCTCAAGAATTCTGCACAAAGCCAGAAATAGTGGTAGGGACAAAGGACCAAAATCAGGTGTATAGTTTAAATGTTGTTCTTTTAAAGATAGAAAAATTACTAAAATTACAGGTTTTGCATTGGCACACATGGCATTCTAAAGGATACAGTCTAAAACTCCAAAAAGTCTTGTAATTGCTTTGTAAATTCACTACAATGAGTTGTAATAAAACTACACATCTTACAAGGAACAGACCAAGTTGAGAGATACTGCAGGAATTTGATTTTACCTCCCTCCTACCCCAAGGCACTGCAGCACCAAGCAGAACCTATCTACTCACAACCCTCTGAAATCATACGCTTTTGCCCATCTCAACATGGAATGTCTGCTTTTACCTGCCTTGACTGCTTTTTCCATCTGCTGTCCCCCCAATTACTTTTGTCTTATGACTTTGGCAACACCAGAATTTAAAAAAAATAAAAAGGGTCTGAAGTTTGTTTCCTAAAAATGTACTGTCAGTGATTCTGTCAGTACATTTAAACTCTTTGTTTTTAAAATAACTGGATAGTGTGCTTATCAGTGGAGTGGTACCTGGAAGTTGAATTTAGCCACCACCATCCTGCCCTGACTGCCTACCCTTTTGTCTTCTGATTAATATCTGGTTTAACCTGCCAGATAAAGAAAAAAAAAGGTAAGAGTTAACAAATTAAGTCATGAAAATGACTCTTTAGGAAGAAAATCTTGCAATTTCGGTCACTTCTGCTTCTCACTTGCAATAAAAAATCTACTAGAATGCACTGCATGCACACACCACAGCCTCAATAACACTACTAGAAAAAATATATACATTCAAAGAAAGCTAAGAGGGTTTGGGGACGCAAGGGGTTTGAGGATATGTAGTCAGCTTCACTGCTAATGCTGGTTCCAACATAGGGAGCCAGACTACATGTCCAAAAATGCATTGCTCCTCTAAACTGAACAGCGTAAAAGAAACAGTCTTGAATATGGTCTTTTTCAGGCTGAAAAAGTACATTCTTCAGGGTTGGGACTGAGACTAATGACTTTGAGTGACAGAAAAGGGTGGGGTCCCATGTAACCATGTTGCCTTATTACAACCAATTGGCACAATCAGCTTAAGGCTGGCCCTGCATCTAACCAACATGTAATTCAAAACCAAAAACAGCAAAACACATGCTGAACCATAGTCCCCCCAGATGAAATACATTTTAATGTACAAATCTGTATGTTAAAGTGCATTTTATTTGGGGACTACAGTTCAGCATGTTGTTTGGGGGTTTTAATTATTAGAAAGGTGTTTAGAAAGGATACAGCTATAGATCCAAGACTGGTCTCTAGGTGACTTCCTTTTGAGTACAAGAAAAATACTCTAATAGAAACCTTTGCTCATTTGTGGCAACATTTTTTTATTGAAATCTGGAGAAACAAATGGGTCTGTTTTTTTTAGAGGAAGTTGGCATCCTGACTGTAGAGAAAAGGATACCCACAGCAATATGTAGCCCTGCTAAATTATTTCCGGTACCCAATAAACTGATGTTATCTGTCTTCAGAGATGCCAGGAATAAGCGATAGCCTGCTGATTTTAGAGGACGGTTGGAGTGGTGAGGAGAGTAAGAAGGATGAGGCCCAAAGGTAGTCATGCTTTCTTTCTCATGCAGGGAAGATCCCCAGGATCCATTCTCTTTCCTTTTTGAGTCCCTTTTTCACATTTTATTATATTGCTGCTTAGTGTGTATTTGTTCAGCATGCTTTATAGGCTTTCAGAAGAAGGTATCGGGGCTGGAAGGTTAATTTCTCTTATACCTCGGGACAGATGAAAGAAAAAGTAGTTTCACCCCTGCATTAGTTTACTTCTTTCCTCTAAACTTTTATGGACTTCTGCTGAGGAATTCCCAAAAGAAAATCCCTTTCCAAGATGACATTTAGGATTTGTACCTTGACATCTTCAGGGAAATGCTGAAGACTAATCCAGGCACTCCTGCACATCACAAATCCTGTGGAAGTAGTACTTAATGCAGCACCCACGAATCATATGCACATTTTATGTGGTGTTTTGTGGCCTGGGAAGTAGAAGACAACACATTTTACAAATGATTTTAATATCTGAAGGAGTAAGATTAGCTACAGACTGCTGTATGCCAGAAAATACAGAAAGTAGCTACTTTGCCATACAGGTCTGGTAGCTAATTGCTCTGAAAGCTAAAATGAAGAAGCATACACCATCTCCCCATACCTGTCAAAAACCCTACTGTATTTTCCGTGACAGGGTTAGAAGAAGTCAATGGTTTAGAGACACTGTCCCTGTCTATAAAGATCACAGCTGAGTCAGTAACTGGGTTTCAAAATGAGGCATATGGAAGTCTGACACATTACAAAGTCTGTTAAGTTTCATGTGCAGGAAGGCTGCAAATCTGGAGA
The DNA here is from genome assembly GCF_019279795.1 of Protopterus annectens. Classification (NCBI taxonomy): domain Eukaryota; kingdom Metazoa; phylum Chordata; order Ceratodontiformes; family Protopteridae; genus Protopterus; species Protopterus annectens. Next base: position 427,200,648 of record NC_056728.1, read on the forward strand.
AGCAGAAGCAGCAGTAAAAGCGTCCTCTAAAGGACCCCATTACTGAAGAATGTCAGAGGTTTGGAGAATCTAGATACAAAAGGTCATAATAGTTTGTGCCTCTGGAACTTACCTTCCCTCCCATTTGAAGAACTCTTTCATCCTATATGTAGTATCAGAGAAAGAAATCTCTTCATTTGGGGACTCCTTCTTCTCAAGGCCAGATTCACAGTACATGAGAGAAAGGAGCTGAGATGAATTGCAAAGGCCTTCTGCTTCAGTCTTTGAGACTACCTCCTATTCAAAGAATGAAGAAGATCTTTCTCTTAGCCTGGATACACTCGGGTAGAAGACTGATGAGTCTGCAAAGCCCTGAAAGGTCCCTGAGCAAAGCTGTATCAGCCTTCTTGGGAGTCCTGGATTCCTCCACACTAGAAGGACTTGAAGGGACGACAAATGTTTAGTCCTTTGGGGTCTCTAATCTGATAACTTTAGATGAATCAGATATCTGGACCTCTATTAATGACCCATCTATTTCCTATCTTGTCAGGAGTTGATATGCTTCTCCCTCTCAGTAAGAGTAAATTGGGTTCTTCCTTCTTGACTAAGGGCACCTGAAGTCCAGTCTGACTAGATGTGTAGGTTTCCTGAGCCTTAGAGGCTTCCTGTGGAGCCTCATCAGTGGAACCAGGTAGATCTGACTGACGAATCAAAGGGCTCCAAAACTACCACAGCAGAGCCATCATAACCAGGCCACCGCAAAGAGGTGGATGGATTACTTTCCTCAGAAGCCTTTTTTGAAAATTTTCTTTTCTTCTTTAACTGAAGGGAAAGATCTATGAAGGAGGATTCAGTAGCTGTGGTTGCACATGCTAAGACCTTTAAAATGGTTTTGAAGGATACATTTTAAGTTATTGAGCCTACTTCAAATGTTTTTGGAGTAAAAGATAAGCAGATGTTAAAGGACCAGACATCATGACTCTCCTGTATAGGCATACTTATAAGGTGTCTGCCTTCCACATGCACATTTCCTTTTCCTGACAGACATAAGCTACAACTGAATAAAACTTCTCAAAGAAAAAATAAATAAAGGAATGTTCCCTAATGAGTGAATTACCTGCTAAACACTCTAGTCACAAGCTGACCACTGATAATACAACCACTAAAAAGAAGAGGTGTCTAAGTGTACCACCATCAAGGAAGTTCTGAATTTTGGTACTGCATATCCTTTTTATACCAGTATGTTTCTGTGCTTAAATAGATACATAGTGCATTAGGAAGATGCGTAAAAGCTTTAGTATGATAACTGATATCCTTGACAGGACTCATCTCATATAGCTTTATGCTACTGCAGCAATGATCTAATAATGATGAGCATATGTGAATGTTGTGTCCAGCAGAGTGATGAAGTGTGCAATGCCTCTAACCAGAGATGTCATACAGTTAAAGCAAGCTGAATTTGTATTTCACAGAAATATTCACTGTCTTCTACTGAATATGTGAACCTTGCATTTATCATAAATTTGAGGAGTTATGATGCTCTTTCTTATCTTCCACTTCCATAACTTTCAATTTGTCATCTTTTTGTCAACTGAGAGAGATAGCATGGAAACGCAGTCTTCAAAACAGTGTATCTTATTAAATTAGCTCCACAAAACGTGCACACAAAACCAAGCTTTTTTTTTGTTTCTGTGGAATAACTTACCTGCCTATACAACCGCAGTCTTGAGGCATTTGAATATCGTTTTTTGAAAACTAATCAGTCAGGGTGCTAGTTATCTGTTCATCATATGTGTTCCATGCAAAGCAGAAAACTAAAGCAGGACTCTTGGGCCTTACATCTTGGCAGAAAAAACATTTGCCCTCACAAACTTTGGAATCTAACTGGCAGACATTCTTTCTTTTATCACTAACTCTGATCTGCAATGGAAGAAGGTTCTAGATCAATTCCATATCTAACAAAAAAAAGAAAGGCAAGACACAACAGCAACATGCTAACAGACCAGGCTTTTTTTCTAATATTATAGGTTCATAGGCAGGTACTAGGCTATTTGCCCGAGGGCATTTATAAGCCTAGCCCTTATTTTCATCTAATGCCCATAACTCTGCCAAAACTTAATATACTGAACTCAAAATTTCAAATTATTATTCATGGACTACGACCATGTGAACTATCTCACTAACTCTGTGCAATTGAGATCCAAAATGTGATTTACGAAAATCAGTGCAAAACATTTACAAATGGGATTTCACAATGGCTCACAAGATTTTGAAAACAGGGCCCCCAAGATAAAAAATAATGATATCAAAAGTCCACATTGCTAAAAAAGTTATAACCCTGCACCACAATCAATTAATTAAAATGAACAGAGGAATTAGTTTATGTCACAATATACTACAAAGACATGTAATTGTCATATGTAAACTCCTTAATGTAAAATTCAAACTGCAAAAAAAAAAAAAATAGACCCTATTTTATTCGTACAATAAGGCCTTGGAATGTGCATGGTACAGGTAGTGTCATGTGTCCAGCCCTTCAGGCACATGCCTCTGAACACTCCTAGGCATATAGCAATACATGTACCATGCACCACTATTCGTTCTTTATTGGATACATAATGGACAGGCACTCCACTCCTTAGCAACATTTCTATCTCTCTATCATGAGAACAATTAAGGCAACATTATAAACCCTCTGTGTATAACATTTCACTCGTATATTCAACATACAGATTTTAAATGGCTGGAAAACAAGAGAAAGAAAAAAAAATAGAAAACTTTTTGCATATTGTATTTTTTTCTGTGACATGGATAGGAAAACTGAACCAATTATGAAGCAGCATCTTGTAAGTTTTCCTAGAATTATATATGAGCATGGCCCTACATTTCCACTGTAAATAGTAGTGCGTTTGACCTCTTATGTCAATGCACACCACCTTGGAGGAGTAGTACTAAATTTTACAATTTCTTAGTGACTGGTATAATAAATGTTCCAGCTTTTACCCTTGTTCTAGTCCTATACCATGGTTCCTGAAACTTATATGTCGAAGTACTATGAGGCTAGCTTGGGTATGCCACCTCAACATTACACCATTACTTTTCAATAATACCCCTTGACTACAGCTAGCATTTTCTAAAAAAAAACTTTCCATGTCATCATCTCATAAATAGCATAAGATAAATTTCTAAACTGTCATAAAAATGATAGGTAATAAATGGGACTTGTATGTTCTAAATGATATAGTGTTCAGAACTATAAACCCATTGAGCAATTTCTGTTTATTTTTACTCAAGTTTTCAAACAAAAGTAACTAATGAATTGGATGACGCAGTGATGGAGCAGTTAATGTTGTTGCCTCACAGGAAGAGGTTTTCCACTTTGATTCTCAGCTGGGGTGCCTTCTGTGCAGAGTCTGCATGTCCTCCCTGCATTTGTGTGGGTTTCCTCCAGGTGTTCCGTTTTTTTCACACATTACAAAAACACGTGTCTGAACCATTTCTCCCTGGGTCTCTGCTGAAAATTGACTTGTTCCAAATTGTACTTTCCCAGTAAATAAATGTTAAATAAATAACATAAAAAATAAATAATGAAAATTGTGTCTTGGGTATGGTGTAATAAATACTAAAAAAACTTTAGGGTCAAATGTGTGTGTGTGTATGTGGGTGTAGGAGGGGTTGTAAATCCCAGGGCCATAACTAACCCATTTAATACCAGGTGCCATTTCCTGATTAGCTACCCTCAACTCTAAGGACAGTATTCCCCTATCTGGGTAGCACTCCTCAATTCTGGGGCATGAAGCAAACCAGGTCCCTTTCTGCATTATTCAATCATGGAAACAATGAAAGGGCAAAGAAAAAAGGTATGTTACCCAATCTGGCTATCTGGCCTGTGCTACTTAGCAAGCCAGGTACTTTTCTGTGCTCTTAATGGAGCTGAGTGAGGATCATGGAAATAAAAAGTCATCTTCTTTTTTAAAAATCTGTAGAAACTATAGCAAGCCCCTTTAGCAAGTGGCTTGGTACAACTTGTTCCACTCGCGCACCGGTTATTAATTTACATTCTGGCATTAAGAAATACTGGCATGTAAATGAACTAAATGTAAAAAGTAAATGTACTGCCCTATGAATTATTTTTATTTATTTACTTTACTGACAGATCATGCCCCAAACAGCTTGTCCCCTCATCCTACCGTAGCTACATTTCTGGTAAATCCTACCCATCATTGGAGTCATGGCAACACTTTCCAATGGTTTACACAATGAATATGTCACTGGCTAGCAAAGAGCTCTATACAAAGTAATCCAACTTGCTGATGTGCATTCTGAAACTCTGTGTTATACCATAGGCAGACTAATTTGTATTTTCCATTTAATAAGGCTATGTGATTTTTACACTTCAATGACAATCTCTGTGTCTGCAAAAGTTAATATCTAACCAGATTTCCAGATGCACCAGTGCAGTATACTGAGCTCTCCACTCTACCTAGGGTACTTCCTATCACACATGCTACCAATGCGATTGGTAAAAAATGGACTTATAGTCACACCTTTCATTTGTTTTCAGGGGATACAGAGCATTATTCTAACCCTTGTTTGATCTAGTTACCCCAAACTTTTGCCAGAGCCAGTAAACAGTACAAAAGATGCTAAAGTGATCTACATATGTTCTACACATTACATTACAAACTGTGATACAGTACTTGACAGAAGTCAACATAAAGCTTTATAGCATCTAACATACAAACTGTAACATGACTGATGAATGTTTTTTTTTCAAAACTATGTAACCCCCCACACACACACACACATACACACACACACACACACACACACACACACACACACACACACACACACACACACACACACACACACACACACGCATACTCTCACTAAGTCACTGTTATTATTTTAAGTGGAATTTGCAACTCACAATTCTCTCTAAAGATGCGAATAACTTGTCTATTGTACTGTCTTAATCAGTTGGTGTTCCTGTAGTGGATGTTTGTTTGCCATCTACGTCTTGGAAGTCAAGTCTAACATTCCTGGCCTCTGGCTCACCAAGTTCACAGATTACTGTAAATTGGTAGCTATTATCGATTCCCCCTAAAACACCAACATCCTGAAAGAGGGTTTAACACAGATAAATGACTGGTGCCAAAGCCATGGTCTAAAACTCAATACCAAAAGATGCATTAGATTGCCCTTTGGGAAACGGTCAACATAAGTTAATTACTCTATCAAAAAAAATCCTTAAGAGTCATAGCAGTAGTAGCGGATCTCAGAAAATATGCTGACAGCAATCTGTTTTTGACCAATACACAGCAAAGACAGTAAGAAAATCATTCTATGCTGCACAACTTATAGTCTAGGATATGGCATCCAAGTCTAAGGAAGGTATAGTACCACTCTACACAGCCCATATCAGACCTGTCATTGAATGCAATGCCCCTTTTATCATGTATCTAACCATATACTTGCAATAGTTGGAATGCCCATAAAGGTTTCTCGTCAGGAGAATTCAGGGCACAAATACCCTGTCTTACATTGATCACCTAAAGGGTCTGTTTCTGTAATCAGTCTCCTACAGGCTGCTGAAAAGTGATCTTTGCCTGGCTTACAGGTTTCCTCAGACCTAGCCCTGACAGACCTGTTGCACATGTGAAAAACAAAAAGCACCAGAAACACTAGATCCAGGTATCTGATGTTCACTTGTGACATAAACAGAACATGCTGGAGAGACAGATGTGTGTCCTAAAGTACCCCAGCACTTTGGAATAGACTCCCCATCCATGTTAAACAGAGTTAAGCCCTGACCCTATTCAAACTAAACCTTGACAATTGGATGGGAAATTGTAAATTTTCCCCAAGTTTGGCCTCCATGTCTGTTATGGACAGAGGGTATCAATAAGAATAGTATGATCCTAACTAACACCCCCTTACAAATCCTTAGTCACCTCCCGACTAACATGCCCCCCACCCATACTGACACACATGATACTTGGGACCCAAATTGTTTGGGGTGTGCATGTAACGGCTCTAGTGGCATTAGCTTAGTAACAACCTATGAACCCCAGACTAAATGTCATGAAGATACATTATAGGTCTAGCCAATAATCCTAAATTAGAATTAAATCCTGTACCTTGTGCCTATGAGGTGAAGATCTTAACCATTATGGCAACCAACCTTCCGTCCCCTGCCAATCCACCTTCCCCTCCCCAAACTCATTTGTCAGAAGTCGTATTAGAACCCACACCTCCAGGGGATACTGTGACCTAAATGCAGCGCCTTCGACTTCTCATCCCTCCTGACAACTGCAGTAAAGGGACAGACAGGGACATATAACTAAAGTAGAGTAACTAAATACCAGATGTGCTGAATATGTACTGTTATTGTTCTTATAATGTGAACTTAAATAATCAAATTTATTAATATGTTTAACACTAATTTTATTACTGCATTTAAAATTCCACCAGAACAATACTAATAATTAACCACTATACTCAAAGTTAGGGAGCTATTTTTATTTATTATATTTTTATTTATTTACTTATTTTTTAATTGGGTTTGCCTGACTGGGTTTAGTCAAAATCTCCTTTTTTAGGGAGAAAAGCTCCAACATATTACAAACATTTTTAAACATCAATTGTGCAATTGACATGGCTTGGAGAACTGTTGTTTCAAACATTAATGACTAAACTGATATAATAAATAATGTTAGGCAAAGAACAAACAGAACACATTTAAGAAACGATGCATGTATTGTCTGCAAAGATCATTCAACACTCATGAAACAAGATGATGCCCCTGACAATTCTGGAATTTTGGATGTAGGTATTCAGCAATCTGAGGATATGGTTTGTTTAGAAGGAAACAAAAAAAGAAAGAAAGGAAGAACTTTGCAACAAATAACAAGGAAAAAAAGAAACTGATTAATGTCTGTATGGTAAAGAGAGTACGTACTAAAAAGGACACTGCTTTGTTATGCAACACGCAGGTTACAGGAAATGATAATATTTTTCTATCAGAAAGCCTCCAGTCTACAGAAAAAGGCATCATTTTTCTCAGAAGAGACGGTAGAAAAAAGAGGCAAGGGACAGGTGAAAAGGAAGAAATAAAAATTGGAGGTGGAAGGATTGAAGAACATTACTTTAAGAAAAAAGAGAGAGATGTTGACTACATGGCTCAAGCTGTGATTTACAATGCCAGATGGATGAGAATTTAATTTAATTTAAGATCTTCACCTCATAGGCACAAGGTACAGGATTTAATTCTAACTTAGGATTATTGGCTAGACCTATAATGTATCTTCATGACATTTAGTCTGGGGTTCATAGGTTGTTACTAAGCTAATGCCACTAGAGCCGTTACATGCACACCCTAAACAATTTGGGTCCCAAGTATCATGGGTGTCAGTATGGGTGGGGGGGGGCATGTTAGTCGGGAGGTGACTAAGGATTTGTAAGGGGGTGTTAGTTAGGATCATACTATTCTTATTGATACCCTCTGTCCATAACAGACATGGAGGCCAAACTTGGGGAAAATTTACAATTTCCCATCCAACTGTCAAGGTTTAGTTTGAATACGGTCAGGGCTTAACTCTGTTTAACATGGATGGGGAGCCTATTCCAAAGTGCTGGGGTACTTTAGGACACACATCTATCTCTCCAGCATGTTCTGTTTATGTCACAAGCGAACGTCAGATACCTGGATCTAGTGTTTCTGGTGCTTTTTGTTTTTCACATGTGCAACAGGTCTGTCAGGGCTGGGTCTGAGGAAACCTGTAAGTCAGGCAAAGATCACTTTTCAGCAGCCTGTAGGAGACTGATTACAGAAACAGACCCTTTAGGTGATCAATGTAAGACAGGGTATTTGTGCCCTGAACGTGGGATTAATAAGACTAATGGTGATGAAGATCTATCCTTCATAACAATTGATAAGCAGATGTTACTGTATTAGAAGCAGAAGATTCTTTAGAGCTAGTCAGCAAAGATATTCTTATAATTGGAGATTCAGTTATCAGAGGAACTGATACTTATATTTGCAGACAAGATAATGAACATTGAATACTGTTGTGCTTGCCATGAGCAAAAATAGAAGATGTGAGACAAGCCTTGGAACGCCTTAATGTAAGGAAGTACAGATCCGTTTTTATTCATATACCTACAAATTATGTCATCTGCAAGGATTCTTTGACTGTTAGTAGGGAACTGACAGCCCTCTTAGATTGTATAGCTTGTACTGGTGTTAGGATGTATTTTTTCACAAATCACCTATAGAAAGGATAGTCAGGTCACTGTGAATGAAAAGATTTTTTGGGTAAATACCTACATGGAAAAAAATGTCCTGTTTTAAAAAATGGAAATGTGTAGAGCATCCAAGCCTTGTTTTGGGCACACATGAATTCAGACAGGATGGTGTGCATTTGTCAAGATCAGAGAACAGAATTTTTGCAGCAAATATTTTGCAATATTTGACAAACACTAGGCGGGATTTTTGCCAGGTTGAAAATTTAACAGTTTACAGACAGAAACATTTGATGCATCTCTGATGGTTGTTAATGCTAGGAACATTAATAATAAAGTTTTTTTTTTATTGGAAAATTTGCTATGTTCCCACAAAATTGATCTGACCATTTCACTGTCTTTTCTCTGAAAACCTCCTTTGTGGCTCTTAATAACTTCTCTGTATTCAGGGGTTACTCAAAAACCACGCACTTGCTATTTACTAGTCTTGTTGAATATTCCAAACTGTATAGCAAATCTCATACGTCTGGCTCTCAGTGCTCTGTTGAATTTTACTCCCTCTTTGGCAGGTGCATCGATTCATTCATATCCATTCAAAGTAAGCATAAAAGTAGGTTTAAAACTAAACCCATATTGGGGAACTCTGACATCAGAAAACTCTGAAACAAAAAGAAAATGTTCCTGGCCATCTATAAAAGATCTCTATTTCATCATTATGAAAGAGATTTAAAACTGTTGACCAGGCTTCTTAAGCTGCACGGCTGAATATGAACCTACAATAGCGGCCAATTAAAGACACAATCATATAAACAACCAACAAATTTGTACTGAACTGTTCACTAATTGTACCTCAGTTTCTGTCCCAAAGGACATTGGTAATATTTTTGCAATCAAATCCTCTTTCAAATTCTTTCCACTCCCCTTCCCTATACTCCCTACTCCTCATACCATCTCTCCCAAAATCACATTGGACCATATCCTTTCAACACTTTCTAAAATAATTTTTAACCTCCATGGGTCCTTACAATATCTTTAGATCAATCCATCCACAACCCCTTTTATCCCCAGTTTTGACATGGAGTTGGGGGTCACTTCAAAAGTGACACTCATCTAGAGCCAAGGTTCACATATCTTATGAAAAATGTTAGGATTCACCCACCAAAACCTCTCCATCAACTCTTCAACCTTAGTCTCTCCACTGGTTATATCCTTAAGGTACAGAAAACAGTTGTGGTGTCCTTGTATAAAGGTAGTCCCTTTACTGATGCTGGGAATTACAGGCCTATTAGTCTCACACAGCAATCTGCTGTTATCCATGATGCAGATTCTCATCCAAGTAACTTCACATTCAGCCACACATTACTCCTGTGCATATTGCAGAATGGAGTCACTTGAGGCTAACAAGACATTACCACAGACAACAAAAATACCAGCCTTATATCTCCGTATCGGATACTGTCTAGACTGAGTCAGCACCTTCATGTTCAGTCCACGAAATCATCATAGAATTCAATAAAACAAGTTCCCTAACACTGAATCCAAAACACTGAACTCCACAAGTATTGAAAATCCTACAAAATAAAACTTATGTTTTTGCAAAGGGCCAAGACCCTGCATATACATGTGTGTGTATTTAAGTATGTAAATATGTATATGTTTACATCAAAAAATCACAACTTGTATAATGCTATAACAAAGTTGCTAAATTTGCAGCAAATAGCCCTTTCAGAACCTAGCACTGTATAGCACTAAAAAGCCTAAATTAGTTAGAAATACCCCATCAACTAAAATATACACAGCTTCTTACCACCTATAAAATTATCCAGAATCCATCTGTTTGTCCAGCACTAAATAACATTCTACACAACTATGTTCCCAGTCAGTCATTATGATCCAATGACGAAAAACTCCCGTCTGTCTACAAACCTATCAAATCTACTAGGCATTGTTTGTACTCATAGCAAATTGCTAAGGCCTGGAACTCCTTATTGCTGTCCATCAAGTCAATATTCTCCATCCCATCCTTGAAAACCATTCTGAAAGACTTTCTAGCCAAAAGCTGGCTCTGTTCTTGCTTAACACCAGAATAAATTATATCCCTAAATGTGAACAAATACCTATTCACACCTTACATCTCCCTACTCTCCCTTCTTCACTCACTTCCTTACTTATATCTATTTCTCTCTCCTGGCTTTCTCTTTATATATACCATAAGCCTATTTTTCTCTCACTTCATATTGCAATTTCTGTTTGCATTATATTCATTTACCTTAAATGTCTCTATAAACTGGATAAACTTTTTTCTAAATGTTTTCTAACTATTACATCATTGCCATATAACTTGTATTTATTCATAAAACACAAAAAAACAGTGTGCTGGTACAGATCAAGGAAAACGGAAACTTCGCTTCATTCCTCTAAAATGCTTTAATGAAATCCATGTTTTTACGGATTTTATTAAAGTATTTTACTGGAGTAAAGTGGAGTTTCTGCGGATTTCATTAAAGTACTTTAGTGGAGTGAAGTGGAGTTTCTGTTTTCTGTGATCTATTCCAGCACATTGTTTTCTGTGGTTTTGGTCTTGGAAGTGTACACGGCTGCATTTTTTTTCAGTTTTTGTATTTATTCTTAACCAATGTTTTCATATACTGGGCCAGATTCATTAATGCCTACATTAAATGTACATGGTCTGTATTCAAGAACATCCATATCACATTTTTTGTGCTTTCTAGCCATTCGGAAAGATTACACTGAATGTACATGTAGTCTATACTTTGTGGTAATCTTTATGAATCCCTCTCGATATTCAAGCTGCAAGAAAATCAGTAGGAAAATTTAAATTAGAAGGAAGAACATGTGAGTTACATTTCTGTTGTCTGTTCACTAAACAGAATTGTGTACACTTAGTGTAAACTTAATTTAGGCATTAATGAATATCAGGGAATTTCTAGTTTAGTATAATTAAAAATAATAAAAAAAAAAACAGCAGTTTAAATAAGTCTATAAAATTATTGTTGTTAAAATGTTTTGTAATAGTCTGCAGCTTTTCCCTCTAGGCCACTTCTGAAAATGGGCTCCTACCCTGTCGAACCTTCCCGATAATCAGATGTCAATAAACAGACACACACACACACACACACATAAATCTAAACAGACAGATATAGATATAGATATAGACACATATATGTTTATAGGGTGCCTGTCAATAGTTCAGTTACCAGGACAAACTGTTAATGGAGAATTTTGGATGTGTGAATTGTAACTGTAGGAATGCCAAATCATCCAAATATACTAAACGTTTCAGTTCTCTAGCTTTGTGTGTATGTGCAGGTTACTAGGGTTAGGTTTAGAGGAAAGGTTAGGAAAGGGATTAGATTTATTAGCTGAGTAGGTTAAGGCTTAGTGTATGGTGTGTGTGTGCATGCGTGTCTTGTTTAGTGTCAGGGACAGAGACATTGTTATTTTTTAGCATAACGCTTAGGGTTAAGGCTAGGATTAAGGATTGAAAAAAGAGTAAGGTGGTGAAGATGGTTGAAGCCTTCTGCCCTACTTTGTGCTAACTCTAACTTTAATAAGTAAATACATGAATATATATATATACATATTTTTTACACCAATAATTCCATGGTTAGACATCAGAAAGGGGCAAAATCGTAAAAAAAATCAAAACCATACTTTTAGCACTCTAATTCCAAAGTTTTAAGGCACACAATATACATAAAATATAAGCTAATAGGCAGCAATTATAGTTTAAAAGGTTACTGTTTCAAAATACAATCAAATGATGCCTCTTTACTGCTGTTGAAATCAAAGTCCAGCAGCTATTAAAGAAGACAGTACTTGTCATTTTTTGATAAAACAAGATCATCAATCCTGTTTTTGATATTTGTATATACAAACTGCTGTCAGTAAATCTATGTGATGCCCACTTAACACCAGAAATGCAGACAAATCCCTATCTTCTTATATGTAGTATCTGAAGGCAAATAACAGCAGGTCTGAATCTGTGTTACTGTTTCTGGGGTACAGAGTCACATGATCTCTCAAAGCTCATACAACACATGAATGCAGCAATGACAAACTCCAATGGCATCTGCAACATCTGTGCAAAGACAAAGATATGGTCAGGAAGAAAGGAATCAATATTACTGTGCCTGAACTGGGGGCTCAGAGAGTGGATGAAGTCCCTTTACCAGCACGTGCACTTCCAAAGGATAAAAATTATCCTCTGGCATTACAGTGAAAGTTGGCATTTTGCAACACAGAATGGAAAAATTATAATATGCACACTATCTATCTTTCTGAAAATAAAATATAATAATATCTACAAATGTATACATTTCAATGCATACTGCGCAAGCAGGCATACGTGTAAACACACACACACACACACACACACACACACACACACACACACACACGCACACACACCCCCTGGTGGAGGAAATCAGCACCACTTTTATTGTTAGACCATTGTGGTAATGTACTTGGGAAATGTAAAAGATGATGTTTAGTACTGGCACTGGACAGGTGGCAGCTGTGTCCATCATGGCACTTCTTCTTAATGTGGCAGGTTAACTTTTAACTTCAGTTTGTATTAACAGTAACTCTGTGCCAGCTCCCTACTGGATCAGAAGAATGAACCCTGATCCTGCGAGTTTTTGCACTTTAAAAATTAAACTGTAAATTTAATAAAATACAGCAAATTCCAGGCTTCCATTTTATGCTTTTAAAACATTTTTACTGAAAGGATTAGCCTTCTGCACTCTCAGCAGGAGGCACATGCCCTACTTTCTACCTATGATCATTATGTTGTACATGGGGTGCAGTAATTACAAATCAGTGAAGGCCTACTATAGTGCAAGACCCAATCGGAACAAATGTTAAGCACACCCTGCTTAAGTTGTTAAGGCTGGGTACCATGCTAAGTAGTCAAATCTGCCAGTACTGACCAGCAAATATCAGCAACGACTTTTTTCTACCTGCTGTCTGTGCCATGTGCCGGTAAAGTGTCCCGGACTTCCTCTTATAAACTTAGGAAGTTCTTAGAATAACAGGATTTGCATTCATCTGCATTTTCTAAACGATACAAAGTTTGAAACTGAAATCATTATTTAGTGATTTCACTCCTCAGTGATTTGTGAGAAAACCACAGATTTTATGAGGAACAGACCAAACATATGAGGTAAAAATCAGGACATTTTTTAAAAATCTGGACAGTTGAGAGGCATAGAAGATGAGTGTAAACATAACAGACTGAGTTACACTGTCTTTCTGACAGTGCTCACTAAGTGTTTTATGGTTTTGAAAGCTGGCAAAACACTTAATACTTTTTTTTCTGTAACCAGTAGTGCATGTTACAGATAAAGATTCATGCACTACAAAGAATTATGATCAGGTCTCTAATCACAACCCTTAATTATATGTTCTCAACACAGATGCCAAGATTCACATCTCTAGCTTCTCCCTCGAGGTGACTTTCTTGGCGTCCATGTCTTGAAAACGTAATAAGCAGGTTGAGATCAGCATCTCATTCATAACCCACTATATCTCAGAGTAGGGGGAATACTATGAGAAGCTGCCCCTTTTTTGCACAAAAGAACTTACTGTCACAAAAACTGCAAGTATTGTCCTTCTTCTTTCACTGGGTACCTGCACATTGGCTTCCTGTCCTATGCAACAGGCAGTGGGATGGGAGACTTTGTAAAATGGAAACAGCTAATCCATTCCATATTGTACAGCACAAGCAGTATTAGATGTATGCTTAACTGTAACAGATAACTGCATTTACAAATGACACGTGCAAGAAGGACTGTACACCACTGTGGTTATCTTGGAAATAATCATACAGGGTGTGAAGGCTGCCAGCCCAGCTAGCTGGAATTTTGTAAATAATTCTATGTTATTTGTGAATAGTAATATGGTTTGTGTGCTCGTCTTACAAATGTAAGAAAAGTATATGTTATGTTAAACTGTATGTTATGTGCTGAGCTTGGAGAATGTAACCACAATGTACTCTACTGGAAAAGAACAGAGTTAACTTGAAAACTCTAAGAAAATAAGTGGATTGTTTACAATGGTGTTTATCTAAGCTAGGAGACAGAAGGTCTGCAGCTAGAACTTCTTTTTTTATCTGGAAACAGAAATAAGTACAGGTTTCAAAGGTAAAAGTGTGTAACTGTTTTACAACTTCCATTTCCAGGCAAACTTCTAAATGATAAGTATTTTTGACACAGAGGTGCTAAAGTTTAACTTTCTGTTAGCCTGAGAACTGAAAGCAGAGGTGTCAAATAGTGATGTCATCCAGCTAACCCAGCAGTAATGTGTATTATTAATTTAAGAACTATCTCTCAGGGACAGTCTGTGCATTTTGTATCTTGTCTGAGATCTAGAAACATCCTCTCATCAGCACTTCTGCCTTGATAATAGTATGTACTAGATTACAGTGATTTCTCTTAGAGATAGATAGGAATATAGCAAGATTAGTTTAGATGTTTTCTGTATTTATGTGAGACTGTCCTACAATGTTGTTTTAAAATATTTCCTGTGATTCTGAACTCTTGTCACTGTGTTGGGCTATTGAGTATTGTCTTCTGCTTTTATTATTTATTATTAAATATATTTAAACCTTTTAATTGTGGCTGGTTTGTTTAGAGATTTTTAAACTGTTAGAGTACTTACATATGTATTTGGTGACACTGTATAGGTCACTCAAACAGCCTTGCTGTTGGTCACACTTACCATTTGGATAATAGTAACATTACACAGTAGAACTGGTCACCTTTTGGGAAGGGCCTTATAGTAGCTGATAAGTAAGGGTGGTTGGTGGCAGTGATTACTACCGTATAGTCTGGGCAGAAGGTGGGCATAGCTAGTAAACCTGTACCAGCCTTCCCCAGGAGTGTCTGTGTATCTGTATATAAATCAAATCTCAAAGTGTGTGTATGTCAGCTACTTGAGGCAGGGGCATGAAGCACTTGGAATGAGAGGGTGCTAGAGATTTTGGCTTGACCACTCGGCTGAGATCTTAACACTATAGCTGTGCCAGTGGGGAGTTTTATTTGGGATCAGGAGGAGAAAGAGGGAGAAACCAGCCCCAGACTGACTGTGATCTCTGTGTGCTCTTAAGGGAAATTGTGCTTTACTATGTGTGTACTTGTCATCCTCCCAATGTGCACATTCCTCACTGGTGTTAGTGGTGAAGACTGAGGCTCCTTGATTACTGGGCCAGTGCAGGGGTGCCACATATTAATTGTCTGGCAGTGGTGGGATACCCACATCAAATATTAATTGGTTGATAGTGGTTGGATACTCACATCACATATTAATTGTTTGACTGTGGTGAGATAGCCACATCACATAGTAATTGGCTTGTAGTGGTGGTGATATTGAATTACTGTACCTGTGTACAGTGGTCCATGAAGGTGTTTGTACTCTAAATCAGCCATGCAGTGAACATTCAGCATTCATATCACAATTGTTTTATTTCTTTTGTTAGCTTAGTTAATCAGGGAGAGCAGGCAAGCATGTCAGCAAAGGAGTATGGAAAGCTGACAAGGAGCCAGTTGGCTGAGATGTGCCAGACTAAAGGACTGGTGCATGCCAACCTGACTAAGCCAGACATGATTGCAGCTTTAGTCACATCTGCATCAGAGAATAGCAACCAGGAGGACAATCAGACTGCCAGTGGGGATGTACTACTCTTAGAAAATGGACAGCTCAGCCTTTCCACAGAGGACTTAAAAATCCATCTGGAGTTAAAGAGACTTGAGTTGGAGGCCAAGTGTTTGGAAATAGAAGCAGCAGAGAGACTGAGGCATCTAGAGACTGAGTGAAATGAGAAACTGCAATGCCTGGATGCTGAGGAGAAGGAGCAGCAGTGGCAGCATGAAAAGGAGATGCTGACTCTTCACCAAAGTCATGGAGGTAATGGGGAAGGGAGTAACTGGACGCCAGAAGCACAAAAGGTCAGTAAATTTCTTCTACAATTTACAGAGGGGGATAATTTTGACAGTTTCATTCATATGTTTGAGAGGGTATGTAAACAGTATAATGTTGACCAAGGGCTCTGGGTACGGCTCCTGACTCCCTTACTCCATGGTAAAGCTGTAACTTTAATGTCCAAACTGTCTGATACTGACTGTTTAAATTATAATGTTGTAAAGAACTGTTTGCTAGAATATTTTAAGCTAGCACCTGAAGCTTATAGGAAAAATATTCCGTGTGCATAGACACAAGGCAGATGAAACTGTGTGTGAATATGTTGCTGAACTATGCACTTATTTTTATAGGTGGGTGAGTGGATGTCAGGTCACCACTTTTGAAGGGCTGGCAGACCTTTTGGTGAGGGAACAAGCCCTTAGCACTTTGCCTGTGTACATGAGAATCTGGTTAGCTGATAGACAATGCACTACTGTAGGTGAGTTGGGGAAGAAGTGAGACCTATACCTAGCAAGTAGGGTATCACTGCACAGGACAGGGACACCCATTGCTGCTCATGGGTCTAAGGGAACCCATGGTGAACAACCCAGACTGCCCCAACAGAGTCCGTCAGTAGCAGGGGAAGCCACTAGTACAGGTACACATCCAGGACCTATGGTTAAATGTTTTAAATGCAACCACTGGGGCCATGTAGCATATATATGTCCACAGAGGCAAGGTGAGGAACAAAAGAAGGGAGAGCCATTAAGTGGGAATGGCAAAATGCCAACAGTAGGTTGTCTTGAGACAACAAGGGTACCAAATTACCAATGTGCAGATGTCCTGATAGGGAATGATTTTGGTAATCCAGTACCATGTTTTCATGCAGTTACACGCAGTCAGGCTTGTAGACAAGCATGTGAGTCTGGTAGCCTGGGGAGACCCAGGCAGACCGCACTTGCAGCCAGGACTGGTGAGGTGGTTACTTCAGAAAGGAAGATACCCTGTAGCAGTGAGACTGAAGGGGAGCAACAGCTGCTTGTGGGTACTGATGTTCCCTTGGACAGAGTGACTGCAAGGGCAGAAGTGAGTAGTAGTACCCAGGCTGATAGTGAGGCACCGCTATCAGGGGATACCAGACTTCCTGGGGAAGGGAAGCTGGGAAGGGTTACAAATAGAGAGTTGAAACAGGCTGAGCTCTCAGACCCTACATTACAAGGTTTGAGAGAGGTAGCTATAAGACACCTGATTCTCATGGGATAGGGGAATCTGTATACTGGGAAAAGGGTTACTGTATAGACAGTAGACCCCTGATGGCGGCCTAGAGGGTGAGGGAATACAGCAGTTGGTAGTTCCCAGAGCCTACCACCTGGCACTTCCTGCCATAGCCCATGATACTCCCTTTGCAGGTCATATGGGCATAAAACTAACGAAGAGACGTAATATGCAGAACTTCGATTGGCCTGAGATTTTCAGAGATGTAACAGAGTACTGCAGGACCTGTGACCAGTGCCAAAGAGTAGGCAAGGCAGGAGACAAGGTGAAAGCTCCTTTCATGCCTTTGCCTGTGACTGAGGAGCCATTTCAGAGGGAAGCCATGTTTCACATGGAAAAAGTATATCCTAGTGGTAGTAGATTATGCTACCAGATACCCTGAGGCAGTGGCTCTGTCCTCCATTGAGGCAGAAAAGGTGGCAAATGCTTTGTTAAAGATTTTCAGCAGGGTAGTTTTCCCAAAAGAAATACTGACTGACAGAGGTGCCAGTTTCATGTCAGAGCTGCTGGCTTGTCTGTGGAAGTACTGTGGGGTGAAACACCTAAAGACCTCCTCCTACCATCCCCAAACGGTTGGTCTTGTTGAGAGGTTAAACTCTATATTCAAGATGATGCTACAAGTATTTTCAGACCAGTTTAAGTAGGACTGGGACAAATATTTGCCCCATCTGTTGTTTGCATACAGAGAGGTTCCCCAGGAATCCATAGGCTTTTCACCATTTGAGTTGTTGTATGGGAAAAGGGTGAGTAGACCTCTAGATTTAATTTGAGATGAGTGGGAGGGTGAGTGTAAATCTCACAAGGAGTCTGTGGTGGCATATGTCCTAAACCTCAGGGCAATTCTCAGGGAACTCATGGGTTTGGCCCAGGGAAACCTGGCAGAAGCCCAACAGCAGAAAAAGGTCTGGTATGACAGGAATGCTCGGGCTAGAGAGGATGCTGTATGGCAGCAGGTAATGGGTCTCATTCCTGTCAGACACAACAAGATGCAGGCAGCTTGGAAGGGACCCTACAAGGTGGTATGGAAGGTCAGTGATGTTAACTACATGGTAGAACTGCTAGGCAGGAAGCAGGGGCACAAATTGTACCATGTTAACATGATGAAACCTTACCACAACAGGGAGGGACTTGTGCTGAGTATTTGCAGTGGATTGCAGGAGGAGTCTGAGGGAGATCTGGTGACTGATCTCCTCAGTGAGGCTCGGAGTGACACCTCAGTGGAAGGGGTAGCAATGTCCCAGCAGCTATCCCCTACCCAGGTTCAAAAAATCCAAGCAGTGTTACAGGAGTTTGGGAACATGTTGACTGGGAAACCAGGGTACTCCCACCTGGTGCAGCACCATGTGAATACAGGACACCAAAGGCCTATTAGGCAGGCCCCTTATAGGGTGCCTGAAAAAGCCAAGCAGACTCTGAGGGAGGAGATATAGGAAATGTTGGAACTAGGAGTAATACAGTCCCTGGGCCTCCCCAGTGGTGCTGGTACCAAAGACAGATGGCAGCACCAGGTTCTGTGTGGTCTACAGGAAATTAAATAGTCACACAGAGTCAGATGCTTACCCCATGCCTAGGATGGATGAAGCCCTTGAGCAGCTGGGTGGGGCTAAGTATCTTACCACCATTGATCTTACCAAGGGTTATTGGCAGGTGCCCTTGACTCCCAGTGCTAGAGAGAGGTCTGCCTTTGTTACTCCTTTTGGCTTGTTTGAGTTCACAAAGATGCCCTTTGGGATGAAAAATGCCCCATCAACTTTCCAGAGGCTAGTAGATCATATCCTAGCAGGAGCAGGAGGGTTTGCCCTTGCTTACCTAGATGATATTGCCATCTGCAGGCATTCCTGGCAAGAGCACCTTCAGCATGTCAGAGAGGTGCTAGGCAGACTACAGAGGGCAGGGTTGACCATTAATCCCAGCAAATGTCAGACGGGTATGGCGGAGATCTCCTACCTAGGACATAGAGTGGGGAGTGGTAAGATCAGGCCTGAACCTGCCAAAGTGGAATCCATTCAGGCATGGCCTGCACCTGTTAGCTAAAAGCAGGTGAGGGCATTTTTAGGGACAGCAGGGTACCACAGAAAGTTCATCTCCAGTTATAGTACCATATCTGCTCCCCTCACAGACCTGACAAGGATAAACAGGCCAGATAAGGTAGTGTGCACCCCAGCATGTGAGCAGGCATTCCAGAAACTTAAAGGAGCTTAGCCTGTGTTAGCCAGTCCAGATTACATCAAAGAATTTGTTGTGCAGGTGAATGCTTCAAACCATGGGGTGGGGGCTGTACTTAGACAGATTTCTTCAGAGGGAGATGAGCACCCAGTCATTTATCTCAGTCATAGGATCCAGCTGTAGAAAAGGAATGTCTAGCCATAGTGTGGGCACTGCAGAAACTTCAGCCTTATCTGTATGGAAGGAAATTCACTGTAGTTACAGACCACAATCATTTAACATGAGCAGCCTGGAACAGACTGCCCATAAACATACGTAAAATCCCTAGCTCTCCCTGTTACAAAGCTGAAGTCAAAAATGTCCTCCTGAACTCTAGAATCTGCTCATGCCAAAATCCCCCATGAACACAAGTACCTGTTTCATTACATAAGCCCGCCCCCTCCTCAATCTGTTACAGAAGTAATAACTCCTCCCTTTTCTATAATATTCATCCTAAACACTCACTTCGTCACTCAATAACTACTGGTGGTTTGGATTTGAGAATATACATTACACCAATGATAAAACACTATTTTTCAAATCCACAAGGATTCATCTGTATCTCAACTGCAATGCAACTGGAAATAAAAATCTTGTATATAGTAGACACCGGATCACTCTGTTATTTTTATGTATGAATTCTGTATTTGTATGTATCTATTCTTGTATTTTTCTCTACTGTGTGAATATTATTTAATTCTGTTAATTTTCTGTATTAAGGAAATATTGTAATCATTATTGTAAATGTTTCTGTATTTTCTGGAGCTTTTCTCCTTGGGTCTCCACTGAAAATGGGCCACATGGCTCAGCTGGATTAACCTGGTTAAAAAATGGCAAATAAATAGATAAACATGGCTGCATCCAGCCAGCCAGTAAAATGCCAAGTTACTAAGGTGGAGCCTAGGGCTGATTACTGGGCTAGTGCAGGGACATCAAACAGGGCACAGAGTGCATTCCTTTTAAACAGAATAGTCCCATTGAAGCTGAACGGTAAAGGCTTTTATTTTCAAATAACACTTTTAACAAAATAACATCTTGCCTTGTGTAAATTAAAATTATTCTGCGGCTGCAGAATTATGCAAATTTTGTAATTTGTGACAAATTATATGACTGCACTACTCACAGCAGGACTGATGACTGATCTGAAGAAAACCCAGTGTTCTTCCATAACACCAGTTACATGACAATAATGTACAAAGGTAGAAGAAATATTTATGGGAACATTTTACCCCTCACATTCACAATTAAATTAGGTTTGAATTACATTTGCTAACCGATGATGATCAAAAAGGAAGTAAATCCCCTTGAGGTAGAATAGATAATAAAAGTAGCTCTTAGCTGAGAATGACAAAGGAAAGCCTGTCACATGTCAAACTAGACAGGTCAGAGAGACATATCATTATGCATTATCAGTAGAAGGAAATAGATTTTAAGAATAAAGAAAGAAAAACACTCCATTTTGGTTGCTATACCCAGTGATATCATTAAGAGACTCTCTTATGACTCATAAGAGTTAAATGAACACTAAGATAGTGGTATATAATTAGCTATACAAATACACATTTACAACTGTAGGAACATGAGTAAGTCATTATACTGCTCAGTGAACAAAATGGCATAGTGTTAGAAAATAGGTATGAAGCGTGATTCACTTATGTGCTGCACCAAGGTGAAGAGCAAGACAGCTAGAAAATGTACAGAGGGGTGTCAGCTGTACGATTTTAATGTACAATATGAAATGCAGTGTGAGCAGTCACGCTGAGAACAGTATCTGACACAATGCCTTCCAGCCTGTAAAACAACAGTAAAAGCTACATCACTTCTCAGCAATGACCATCTGCTGAGCAAGTGCACTAAAAATAGGAAAGTGTCATCTGAACACTACATTAAAGAGGCAAAGGATTTCATAACATCTGGCTCCAAAAACCTACAGAAACCAAATCTCTGTGAGGAGCTGAGAAAGTTAGTTTCACAACTGATCAGTAGGACAATGATAACGTTTAAAATAGCATTAATCATGAAAAATTAATCTTTCCATATCAACATAAAATATAAAGCTGAAGGCAAAACTCAGTTACAGATTAGATTAATAAATTATTCAGAGCAAAGAAAATATGTTAAAAGTATAGTATTATTGTAATGTAAACACCAAAAATGTTCATTGTAAAACAGACTGCTAGGGGATCAAAGAGACACTTTAACAAAGGGAAACATGCACAGCAGTATTTCTCATATCCACAGAAACACAGATTTTGATAAAGGAGACTTATGCACTGTACCCATCATTTACGGGATCGTCATCAACTGTACCTTAACAGAGTACTATCTTTCCTCAAAATTCATATATAGATGTTATTACAGTTGCCAGATGTGTGTTGAATTTACTCACTGTTTTTGACCTTACTAGCTCTTCCAAAATTCTGTTTCAGTTATCCACCACCCTTTTTGTGAAATAACACCTCTTCAGAGCTCTCTTGAATCATCCTCCATTTACTACCCAGTGGTGTCCTTTTGCATTACTCGAGCTCTCCTTTTTTTATATAACGCATTTACATTTTGATGGCCAAGCTATCAAAATGTTCAAAGTACATTTTTATTGGAGGCTTAGAGACAAATGTTCTGCAAAAAACATATAAAACACCGAACAGCATTCTACAGAAGAAACACTAATACACACAACAGACCCAAAAGAACAGCTTGATTAGAAGCAAAAGTATTTTCAGGTTTCAGTCTAAAATCATTTATAAGGAAGCAGCTTATCTTATGCATTTCACCTATTTTTGATTACTGATTATCACAGCAGTAAATAACTTCTACTCATTATCAGAAAGAATATCCATATATTTTACATCTCACGGTCTCCAAGACAGCATAATTTACTGAGCTTATAGTAAGTCAGTGGAGATATCCTGCTATTAAACAATGTGGCTTCACTTGGACAATCAGCTTATCAGTTATATAGGTTATTAAGGCTTTCCTGCAGTTAGGTCTTAACATGCTGCACATGGTTGACATCAGCACACTGTTTCTTGATCGTTATCAGAAGCTTGACACTTTATGTTTTCAGTCCTGAAACTAAATTTTAAATGCAATTCAACATAAGTAATAGTGAACGGCAAAATACATTGTTACACATTCAATCATAGCTCTCAACCTCTCAGCACAAGAAATCTGGACAAAACTTAAAATAGTGGAGGGACAAAGGACAAAAACAGGGACAGATTTTAAACACTGCTCTTACAAATGTAAAACAGTTGCTAGAATAACAGGTTTTGCATTCACGTGCATTTTTCTGAAGAATATGAAGTCTAAAACTCAAATGTATGTCATTTTAGTGACTTCTAGTCCTCAGTAATTTGCCAGAAAACCACAAATTTTATTAGGAATAGACAAAAAAATAAGACCCAAAAATCTGGACATTCTATGAAAATCTGGACAGTTGAGAGGTATGATTCAATGTATTTTGCCAAGGGTACAAGCCACTTGTACCCCTGATACAGAGGGATGGACCACTGTATTCCCGCTTCTTATATGCGAACTCTGAGATCATGATCCCTTGGAGAAAAGTGAATTCTGCAAACTACAGCAATTTTGGACTTCTTATGTACTTTCCATAATGACACAGAAATTATCTTTCAGTTCTAGGGATCCTACTTACTGTCCCTAACATTATAAAGGAAACCACACTGGAGTTATTACATATCATTGACAAATATGGGAAATAACAGTGAAAAAAGGCCCAATCACTTGGAAACAAAAATAGTCACTTCATATGGGAATGATCATTAGTTCTACAATCTGATAACTTGCTTTTTGCTATGAGCACTGTTTCAAAATCAGTACATTAGTTTTATACCCAAACAAGGCAACCAGGTGACCAGTAAAGGGTTATTGATAGTATTACAGCTGTTTTGGTCATTAACCCCCCCATTTCCCATTTTTACATGGAGTTGGGGTGTCAGATCAACATTATAAAGAGCAGTGGACCAAGCACTTTCCCTTTGTTTGGTACATTAGAGATAATTAGTCACTAAGAGAAATGCCATCTTAGCTACATGATGTGGTTGGAAGCCATAATAACAGTCCAAGAACACACCAACAGTGCTCAAGAAGCCTGCCAACTGTGTGGCACCCTTCCCATGATTCTACAGAGGACTCAAGATGGCAGGCAGATTAATGGTGTTAAGTCCCACACCACAGCTACTTTTGTAATAATGGCATGGCAGTTGTCTTCCTGCATTATAATTTACAGAGCACAGTGCAATGAACGTGATGCATTCTATGTGGGCAAGACTGTAAATAAACTCAAGCGTAGGATTTCATGTCATCTGTCAGAAATCCGCTCTGGATGTGAAAATAATGCACGAGCCACATACCTTTCTCTTCATAAAAGACACACAGGTTTTAAGTTCCAGATCCTGGATCGCATAGACATGGGTGATCTTGAAGGAGACATCCCAAATATTCTAGAGAAAGATGAACTCATGTGGCAATTAAAGCTGAACACTTTTAGGAAGCCTGGACTAAACTACTTCTGTTCAATTAAAAGTGCACTGGAACTTAGAAAATTGCCACATTGTTTACATGACTAATTGTATTTTATTTTATTTTATTCTAAAATTGGTTTGAAATACCATTTTAAATCAGTTGAAATTTAAGTGTATATTTTGTTTCCATCATCATACATACATTTTTTCTTATGTTTATTTTTTTTCTGGTTCTTTTTTCCACTTTATTCAAAATAATGTGTAATAACAATACTAACTAATTACACAATTCTACAGGTTTTTAGAGTTCTTGTACACAGACCTGAAGAAGTCTAGAAGGACGAAAGCGATCTTTGTTAACAATAGGTTATGAAAATAGAAATTGATTTTTACATGCAAAATGTATATGCATATATTTATATATATATTTTTTGATTGCCAAATGAACTAAGGTTGATATATTTCCAGCCATGCAATATATTGCTTTGGATAAAATCACAGACTTAATAATTTTGGTTAAATAAGAGGTACAACATCATTATAAATTTTATTTAAAGTACATAAGGGTTATATATTATTATGACAGCTACTAAGTAGTGCAGGACCAGCTCAAATGTCACACTGATGGGGGAAGGGATGTGAATTTAACATGTGTACCAATAACATTTTGTTTTACAGCACAATAAACCACTCCCATGCCTGATAAAAAGTATATATATTGTGAAATTATTACTCTATTTTTGTTTTACTTGGATCGCTTGTCTGTGTACTTAATAAAGGATTTTCAACTGGAAACAGACTGCCTGCCTTGCTTGGATTACTTTCGAATACTTAGTAATGCTGTACAATTATATATTTTCTATTATTACTTTTTGTTTTGTTTTGACTTAAGACGAGTTTACGTTCGTTACTTCTACTACTATTATCTGATCTGTAATATACAGTGATTAACTAGAAATATATGGACTGAAAATCTTCCACACAGAGAAGTTTCTTACACTGTTTTGTTTTTGGACCCACTATACTTTAGTGGGTTGTTTTGAGACTTTGGGGATACCACGGAGATTACTTGTGCTTTATAAGAAAATCTTAACCCTGGTTCCTTTTTCCTGGTTCCTTTTTTTTCTGCTGATGACAACCCCTCCCCAAAAAATGCACTTATGCTGAACTTAAGTTGATATTCTTCATTATTTTCCTCTAGTCTTAATAAGTCTCTCAGCTTCTCCTCAACTTCTTTAGTTTCACATCTGCTTGACAACTTTACCCCTTCCATTCATGTGAGTGCCACTTGGTGAAGCCCATTGCATATTACTGTCTAACCTGTGTTTACACATGATAATACTACAGCTCCTGGACTGGTGTAAACACCTTTTTTAGGTATAGCCTAAGCCATCAGTTTTTGCATTAATCAAAAACTGGAGGTGATATCACAAAACAGAGTAATAATGGAGGGCGTATTTATAGATATTAGCAAAAGGAAAAGAGGAAGGCCTAAGATAAGGTGTATGGATGTGGTAAGAGAGGATGCAGGTGATTGGTGTGACAGGGCAAGATGCAGAGGACAGGAAGAAATGGAAACAGATGATCCGCTGTGGCGACCCCTAACGGGAGCAGCTGAAAGAAGAAGAAGCAAAAGTATGCAGCATGGATTTGGACCAGAAAAAGAACATGCAGCTAAGTAGTGATTCAAAGAATTGCAGTGCACTGTGTTGTGATGGGCAATATGACAGAATAAAGAACTACACAAATTACAGTATAATGGCATGCAAATGAAGACATGCAGTCTAGCGTATAATGATCTACGCATGAGGACCTGCAAATACTGCAAATAGGTACAAAGGCCCTTAAAAAGTAGGTGCATCAAGCCAAACATCTGGACATCTAATTAGCATAAAATTTTAATACCAAATAGCACATAACTCTTCCTGCTTCCAGTGTGATTGTGAAATACTACTCAGAAACACATTTAAAAGGCAGAAAGTGACAAAAGTGATGGAAAATAAGTACATTATGGAAAAGACAATATAAAATCTATAGACTTCAAGGGACTGTATTGCAAAATTCTACCACATAAGGCTATTTATTTTAGCTTCTGAAAAAGGAAGACATAAAATGTGTACACTTTTTTTCTTTAAATTACTGGTGTCATCAGTATTTTGGTCATACAGTGTGGTTTTCTGTGTACTAGACAGCTTCAAAAATCACATGTGATGACAGAGATTCAAAAAATTGTGTGCAGAGGTAAATCAAGCCTGAAAATAGGAATGTTTCTCCAGAATAGGGACATTTGAGAGGTCTTGTGAGTGTAGAAATTAAATAGCCATCCTAGTGACAGATTAATTTACCCAAGTATAAACTGGCAATGTATGTAAAATAGCAGTACAGTTTTAAATAATACTTGTGTGATATTACACAGTTAGCATAACAGTTATAGTCACATTTACAAGGTATAAGGTACTGTACTGACCACCTGCCAATGCTTGTGTCGAGTTTGCATGGTTCCCTGTGTCTCTGTAGCATTCCTCTCACCTTTCAAAACATGCCGGATGTTTCCACGTCAAACTCACACAAAAATGGAGTTGTGGGCAGCAGCACAGACTCCAGGTGGTGCCTACTGGGGGAAATAGTTGTATACAGCAATTACTTTAAACATCAACTGTGGTCCGCAGTTTTCCTGTCCTAGATAGGAGAACATGAATCACAGACCATGAGCTGTGTCAAGGCTAGCCATTAAATGGTATAAAAACACGAATCACAGACTATGAGCTGTGTCAAGGCTAGCCATTAAATGGTGTAAAAACATGAATCACAGACTATGAGCTGTGTCAAGGCTAGCCATTAAATGGTGTAAAAACATGAATCACAGACTATGAGCTGTGTCAAGGCTAGCCATTAAATGGTGTAAAAACATGAATCACAGACTATGAGGTGTGTCACGGCTAGCCAATAAATGGTGTAAAAACATGAATCACAGACTATGAGCTATGTCAAGGCTAGCCATTAAATGATGTAAAAACACGAATCACAGACTATGAGCTGTATAAAGGCTAGCCATTAAATGGTGTAAAAACATGAATCACAGACTATGAGCTGTGTCAAGGCTAGCCATTAAATGGTGTAAAAACATGAATCACAGACTATGAGCTGTATCAAGGCTAGCCATTAAATGGTGTAAAAACACGAATCACAGACTATGAGCTGTGTCAAGACTAGCCATTAAATGCTGTTTACATGTTGGCGAAGTAAAACAGATAAAAACATTACAGCTGTACACGATAAAACTCCTACTATGGGGTAAGTAAATGGCAGTCTGGTAAATAGCAGTGTTGCTCTATCAGATGGGTTATATTACATCTGTGGTAAATATGCTTATAAATGATTACCAAAGGGATGGGATGGCACCTGTTATATAGGATTAGTAGTACCAGCAATGCATCATGTAAAAAAGTTACCAAAAGGAAGCATTAGAAATTAAAAAAAGAAAAGGGATATATTACCTGTGATTGAAAGTCCAGAAAATCCAGTAGACACCTTAGATATATCACATATATTTCATCAAAATCTTGATTATATTAAATTAAAAGATATGGATTTAGGAGATGATGTAATTTTTGGAGCAGGTATTTTCCTTTGGTATGGGGCTGCAAAAGCCATCTGGGAGCTGAGAAAACTATCTAAACTAGTTGAGGTATTGGCAAATGCCACTTTCAATGCAGTTCTTGACATTATTGTCGAAATGACAGCTATACGAACTATGGTTTTGCAAAATCATTAGATTACATATTAGCATCCCAAGGGGGTACATGTGCTTTAATAGGAGAACAATGTTGTACATTTATTCCAGACAAAACAGAATCTGTAAAAGCACATTTAGAAGTGTCTCAACATACTAGAAAAAAACTGGAATGATGATTGGTGTGAATGGTTTAGTAATCTATTTACAGGATGGACAGGAAAAATCACTGCATTTTTAATTTCTTTTATTGTTCATAGGTTCATAGGTTCATACTAGGCTATGTGCCCTAGGGCATTTATAAGCATAGACAGAGTGTGTTTGGCTTTCACCACCCATTTTAAATTAATTTTGCTATGCCCTTTTTCGAGGTTAGTATACTGTGCCTCTGTCTAACAGTGACACAGAAGTGATACCATCTCTCGTCCACTCATCAAGATTCCTCTTGAAGAGAGTCAATGAGGGACTCTGCCTAACCTGGAGTGAAGGGAGCCTCTGGGTTATGAATCTGTCCCTCCAGCATGTCCTATTTATTTCAGTGCTGAGGTTCAAGTCTCTCGAGTGACGATGGGATTTGGATTTCTGAGATTTCAGCATGTCATTAATTCCGGGTTGGACATGGCTTTATCAGGCACAGATCGCCTCTGAGCAGGCGGTATGCCACTGAGTAGAGCTGGAGTTTCTTTAACTGGGCAGCATATGGCATCTGTTTGAGCCCTTTGATTGTCTTGGTGAGGTACTTTTGGGGTCTTTCCAGTTGCTGCAGGTGTCTGGTAAGGTACATCCCAAAAGGGGCACTGTACTCAATTATGGGCCTGATGAGGGATGAGTAAAGAATGACCTCCCTGATCTAGGCGTGAATCCCTTCATTAGGTGGGCTATATAAAATGTTTTCTAACCACGTGGTTGTCAAATGAGAGATTGCTATCAACTTGGGTCAACAGGTCCCTAATTATGTCTTCTGTACTTAATGGATTACCACCTATGTGGTAATTTGTGGGCACTTTGTTTTTGCCAAAGGGACTACTATACACTTGGTGTTTAGCTTGAGGCCATGGCTCTGGCACCAGTTATCTGTTTCTATGAGGCCCTTTTGGAGGATGCTTGTGTCGGCTGGAGAGTCGATTATGTGCCAGTTTGCAGTCATCAGTCTCAACTTGGTCAGCCACAGTCCTTCCGTGTTGGCCTGTACCTCCAAAATATATACCGAACAAGAGGTCCCAGGACTGAGCCTTGTGGGACGCCACTTGTAACTGGTTTGGAGTCTGACATGGCTCCAGCAATTCTAACCATGTGGGTTCTGTCCTTGAGCCAGTTTTCAACCCATCTAGTGATATAGGGGTTTATATTTAAGCTGGTGAGCTTATCTATAATGCCGGTCCAGGGTGTGTGTGTGGACCCTTCTTCCTCGTCAATGCCTTGGTGACTGTTTCAAAGAAATCAACCGGTTTAAGAGGCAGGATCTGCCCTTTAACAAAGCTGAGGGGTAGGATCCAGTGTCTGTAGGTCCCCAATATCTTTATTTATGAGGTCCATGATGATCCTTTCCATAGCTTTGCAGACCAAGCTAGTCAGGCTTATGGGGCGATAGTTTCCAGGATCCGTTGAGGCACCACCTTTGTGGGGAGAGGACCACTGTTGCTGTCCACTTTCTGGGTACATATCCTGTAGTAAGGCTGAGATTGAACAGTAGTTTTATGCTTGGGTTTAGCTCTTCTTGGAGTTCATGTAGAGCGCAGCCGGGACACCGTCTAGTCCCCATTGCTGTGTTTTTTTTTTTTTTGGAGAAGCTCTTATCCTGAGATCTGAGATGTCAGGGTCAGGGCACTCTGCTGGGATAGATATTTGCCCTTTTGGTGGGGAGGGGGAGTTTGCTGAACCTGTCAGCTAGGATGTTGGCAATGTCTGTGGGTTGGTATTTTTGTCATTTTGGACTAATTCTGAGCATATCTGGGAATTCCCACCCAGGTTCTTGCCTTGCGATTATCCTTGGTGTCCTGTGCAATTTTTCTCTCGAAGTTGACCTTAGACGATTTTATGAGTGCCCGTAGTTTTTTGCTAATACTGATCAGAGATGCCTTTTTGCTCTATCATGTAGTAGCATCCTCCTTCTATTGTATAGTTTGTTTATGGCTGGGGTCCACCAGACAGGTCTGCTGCCTTTGGAGGATGGATTGGGTTTTTTTTGTTGGGGGATTGCATGATACATGCATTCCTGAAGGATAGAAGAATCGTATATAAAGGCGGTCTCTACGGTGGGACCATATTTTCCACAGGCCGGGGCTTTGAAGGATTCCACCTCGGTTTTGGGAGAGTGTGGAATTTTGCTTAGTTTTTTTTTTTTTTTTTTTTTGGGGGGGGGGTGTGGGGGGATGTGAATATCCAATGATGGTGGTATGG
Organism: Protopterus annectens; assembly: GCF_019279795.1. Lineage (NCBI taxonomy): Eukaryota > Metazoa > Chordata > Ceratodontiformes > Protopteridae > Protopterus > Protopterus annectens. The sequence goes on from NC_056728.1 coordinate 427,230,894, forward strand.
TCTGACTTACCAGTGAGGATACACTTCTGGTCTGGGTCTGGAGCAGCCCCATGTTGGTGATGATCAGGTCCAGTATGTTTCCCCTCTTGTGGGAGTGATAACAAGTTGTTCCATAGCATTTGAGTTTATAAATTCTAGGAACCTTGGCTAGAGTAATGCTCCCAGTCTATGTTTGGGTAGTTGAAGTTGCCCAATATAATGGTGTTTGGAGAGACCTTCATATTTTCCAGTGTTCTCAGGAAGGCTGAGTGGGGTTCCTGGGTTTGGGATGGTGGTCTGTAGCAGGCAGTTTTACCCACTCACATGGATAGTCTCTGATGCTTCATGCTGTGCCACCAACCTGGAGGTGTGGGTATCTTTGAATATTGATACTCCCCCTCTTTTGTGGTTTGGTCCAAGTTTTGGGGCAGCATGGTATGAGGTATAACCTGGTAGTGCTGGGGTGCTCTCGGGAGCCTTGAACCAGGTTTCTGTTACTGCACAGATATCGTGTTTCTCCATGCTAAGAGAGAGTTTTGCATGCATGCATCTTGTTTTACTTCTGGTGTTTGAGAGTAGCATTACTCTTTTCTTATCCTTGTGATATACCCTATGGAGGGTGGTTTTGTTTTTGAGCCTTTCCTAAAAAAGTCACTATGGGGGTAGCAACAGCCTTGCCAATATCCGAAGGGGTGACAGGTGCGTCCCTAGTGAAACATTGTGGCTTGTCGAGCATGTCATCCCAGGCTGACAGGCATTGGATCCCCTTTGAATGACACCAATACTTAAGCCAATTGTTGAAATTGATCATCTTGTCTTGGCATCATTCTTGGTGAGGGTAAGATGCTACACAAGGTCAGGGTCATACCGGCCTGGGCTACATGCTCAGAGAGCTCCTCTCTGTCTCTTTTTGTGTGTGTCCAGGAGCGTCTCAGGTCATTCACCAGCATGGACAATGACACAATGACTGAGTCATACTTGCCTTTTTGCCTGACCTGAGTGCTTGTGTTATGTGGCGGATCCTAGCCGATAGGCAGCTCAGACCTTCTCTTGTGTGCCTGACGATAGAGTCACCTATTACAAGTGTATCAGGTGTGTTGTTTAGCCTTAAGGGCTGTGACTGTACACTATGTGTTGCATGTGTTTTGTTTTGGGGTAGCGGTTGCTTGGGTGTCTGCTTTGGAGGTCTCTGCTGATTAGGCAGATTTTTATTTAGAGCCTCCGAGTATGTTTTTCTGTGTTTATGTGTTTGGTTTGCGTAGGTCTATGTGAGACTGGAATTGTAGTGAGTGTGGTTTCCTTCTCCTCCTGACTGGTTTCATCAGTACTGAGTTGAGAGAGCTTAGCCTCCAGTATGGCTATATGGTTGCATCTCTCACGTGTTGGAATTTGTTGGGAGGAGGAAAGGGTTGTCTGTGTACATGAGGCAGTTGTAACATTGCCTCAAGATTCCCAGATTCACCAGCTGGACCAGAGAGGAGATTGGCAACTGACCTTTGGACATGCTAGAATAGTATTGGGAATTCCTTTATAATTGAAAAAAAGGGCCAATGGGGAAAAAGGTACTCAAGGGGAGTTTGTGAGGGTGTAGTGCTTTTAATATTTTAGTGCTGACTTATATAATTGCTTTAGTGAGCAAGTGCCAGGTAACCTAAATGCAATGCGTTACAGGTAATTTAAATGCAAAAACGACAAACAGTAACTTTCTTTCAAGTGAAACAAGGAAATAAGTACAGTAAGCAATGCAGATATCACTAGGGATCCACAGAAGCGCTGAAAAGCCATGTTTAGGTGGAATTAGCGTTTCAGGGAAATAACAAGCAAACAAACAACAAGCATACAAATAAAGCTAGATTCAGCAGGCCTGGATCTAGTCTATGCTACAGCAAACAAGGTGTACCAATTTCAGTAAGAAACAGTTCAAATATGCAGGCACTATAAGCCTTTAACCAGAAATTCCTAGCTCAGAAGGGCAGAGTCCAGCCTCTCCTCCCACAAGAGTGCAGACCACGAACCTTCTTAATGTAAAATAACTGGCCTGAAGCCCAAGTGCTTAAACCAGAACTAATGCACTTTTAGAATAACAGACGCTGAGCCCTCAGTCTGCAGTTCACAACTTAGAAGGATGTAAGCTACCTTCCTGTCACCACAGTGCAGGCCACAAACCTTCCTAATGTAAAACAACTGGTCTGAAGCCCAAGTGCTTAATCCAAAAGACTTAGAATGATAGCTACACTTTAATCAAGTTACTACCAAGCAGTAATAAATACAATTGAATACTTTAACGAATGCCTGGATTAGTGCTCAAGTTATACAAACAAAGCTAGATTCAGCAGGCCTGGATCTAGTATATGCTACAGCAAACAAGGTCTACCAATTTCATTAAGAAGCAGTTCAAATATGCAGGCACTATAAGCCTTTAACCAGAAATTCCCAGCTCAGAAGGACAGAGTCCAGCCTCTCCTCCCACAAGAGTGCAGACCACGAACCCTTTTAATGTAAAATAACTGGCCTGAAGCCCCAGTGCTTAAACCAGAATTAATACACTTTTAGAATAACAGACACTGAGCCCTCAATCAGCAGTTCCCAACTTAGAAGGATGTAGGATGTAAGCTACCTGTTCTGCCACTACAGTGCAGACCACAAACCTTCTTAATGTAAAACAACTGGCCTGAAGCCCAAGTGCTTAAACCAGAATTAATACACTTTTAGAATATTGTAATGCTTGGGTGTATATTATTTACATGTATTAAAGTCTGTTTAGCAAAAGCTAGTCAAGTTACTGTTGTTAATTGTCATAATGAAAAAGTATTATCAAATAATGCTGAATTTATTTCCCTGGTTTAAAATAAAAAAGAGGGAATTGTTAGAGTGTGCTCAACAGTATACTAAGGTTGAAAGTAACTTTGCTACAAATATGCAACATAAATAATGTATAAGATAAAGCTTGCTTAAATGTAGAAATAGAGTTTAGCAATATGTGATTAGCATCCATACTAAATGACCATGGCTTGGAAAATAAGGAATCTGCTGAATGGACATTTTGTTCCTTACAAACAGGATGTATGCAAGAGCAAAAATGCAAAATCTGATTTTAAAGAACACTGTGACAATCTGTTTCCTTAAAAACATGTTTTTTTCTGCATATAAAAATAATGGACACAATATGTTTCCTTAAACAACAGGACATGTTTATGACACTGTTACAATCCGTTTCCTTAAAAAAACATGTTTTTCTGCATTTGACACAAGAACAGATGTTCTTATACAAAGATACAAATAGAATACTAAAGACAAAAAAAACAGGATGTTCACACTGTCAGAAAAGCTGAAAAATAATATTATTAAGTCAGCAGTTTGTGTCAGCATCTGCAATAATCAGTATTGTTTCTACAGGATGAGCAATTCTCCAAAATAGAATACCAAGTGGAAATGTATATGTGTCTGCATGACTAAAATTGTATATAAAGATCTGTATTAATACAGTTATATTAGGGGTATTGGTAGGGACACATTTCTCCCGAGGTAAATGTTATATCTCTCACATCATCTGTACTATATGAGCAGTAAAGTGGAACAGTACTTTAAGCTGCAACATTAGTCCGTCTGGTTTATTATAAAAAGTTATTTGTTACTGCTCTAAGTTGATGCTGCAAAGTATATTCTCTCATCAGTGTATATTCTGCAAGTTTCTGTATGCAACAGACTGTGAATGCAAATATAACCAGACCTTGCTTTTAGCATAATCCAGCCAGCAAGACTGAGTATCTTAAGAAGACTTCAAATCCATCACAGTAAGCAGCACCATATAATTTTTCAGTGCACAGTTTTCCTGTCCTAGATAGGAGAACATGAATCACAGACCATGAGCTATGTCAAGGCTAGCCATTTAATGGTGTAAAAACATGAATCACAGACTATGAGCTGTGTCAAGGCTAGCCATTAAATGGTGTAAAAACATGAATCACAGACTATGAGCTGTGTCAAGGCTAGCCATTAAATGGTGTAAAAATATGAATCACAGACTATGAGCTGTGTCAAGGCTAGCCACTAAATGATGTAAAAACATGGATCACAGACTATGAACTGTGTCAAGGCTAGCCATTAAATGGTGTAAAAAAATGAATCACAGACTATGAGCTGTGTCAAGGCTAGCCATTAAATGGTGTAAAAACATGAATCACACACTATGAGCTGTGTCAAGGCTAGCCATTAAATGGTGTAAAACCATGAATCACAGACTATGAGGTGTGTTAAGGCTAGCCATTAAATGGTGTAAAAACATGAATCACAGACTATGAGTTGTGCCAAGGCTAGCCATTAAATGGTGTAATAATTGGATGCAAGCGATCTGGTCAAGTTGGCAAATGTCAAACATCAATGGGAAAGGGTATTTATCAGTGACAATTGGTCTGAGGTACCAAGCTATACCACGGACTCATGCTAACTGTCAGAAGGGTAATATGTGCCCCTACTGGCCAATGTCATACCTCTCAACTACTTAGAACAAAAGATCTGGACAAAGTCAAAAATAATGGGAGGGCAAAGCCCCAAAAATATGTACAGATTTTAAATATTGTTCTTATAAACCTAAAAAGTTGTTTTTTAAAACAGGTTTTGCTTTAGCATGCATTTTCTGCAGGATGTTGTCTGAAATACAATGGAGTATTATTATTTAGTGACTTTAGTCTTTAAAGATTTGCCAGAAAAAGACAAATTTTATGAGGAACAGACCAAACATATAAGGCAAAAATGCAGACATTCTGCAAGACAGTTAAGAGTATGTATGGCCATTCTATGCCCTCCATAAAGTCCAGCAGCCATGAGTCAGTAAGCTATTGGCAAGCTGGTGTCCAAGTCTCCAGCATGAGTTATATGGCATAACTCTGTTGAGGGGAAATCTGGACGTAAAACTAATCAAACTAAATACTCCACAGAAACACATCAAAAACACAAACTGATAAATGCTGTGGTACCAAGAAGAGGCAACAGTATTCCAAACTCAAAAATTATTTTAAAAATGTTTAGCACTTTCATTCCATACATCACATGGAACTTCCTCAGAACTAAATCTGTTATTAATGCCACTTCTTTTATACATAATTAAAATCACATGATACAGTGTTAGATCCAACCGACCAATTAAAAACTGAAACCACACAGAAAGACAAAGATAAGAATAATGATAAACTATGCAGCATCATAGTATTTCAACTTTAAAAGAGAATTAATAGCTATTGAATCATTCCAAGCTGGAAAACACATTGCATTAACTAAAATTTGCCATTTTAATTCACATTTATTAAGATGTTCTTCCATAACAAAACCCCTTTTGTCTTTTGTTAGTTGCTCCATAACTACAAAAACAAAATTGTGGCCTTTATTTTCTAGTATGTGTCTGAAAAGGGCGTTTGCAGTCTTGGATTTTTGTATGTCTTGCATGTGTTCATAAATTCAGTTTTTAAGCATTCCCTGGGTTTTTCCTATGTAAAAAAGCAGGGCACTTAGAGCATAAAGCTCCATACACCATACTTTTTGACTCACAACAATAATGCCCTGTGACAAAATTTTCTTTATTTCTAATAATGACACTACTAGTTACCAGAATGTTCTTGCACTGTTTGCAGTGGCCACACAAACATTCCTAGGGGTCTATTACTAACTGGTTGATTTTTCCTAGAACTCTCCAATAATGTTTTGAATGACCTATCTTTCTTATAAACCAACATGGGCTTACTGTCTGCTTTCTTCAGAATCATACTATCTGCTTGAAAGATCTCCAGTTCTTTATCAAACAATTACCAATGGCTTTACTATATAAGTTGAATGTCAAAAAAAATGCTCTATTATGATTAACCTTTAAAGTTCTAGTGTTGTTTTTGTCCATATTATGTACATTAATGTTTGCACTCAGTATAGGACAATAAATACCTTGTGTTCTCTTGAATGCTACTTCGTCCCTTATTTCCATTAAAAATTCCTGCGGGTACCCTCTCCTAGACAACATACCGAACGATACCCAACACTCTACAAGAAAGGTATCTAATTCTGACACCATTCTTGCCAACCTTACTAACTGTCCTTTTACTATAGCCTTTTTCTGGTATGTAGGATGCAAGTGGAGGTAATTGTTAGAAAAAGTAGATTTTCTATAAATAGTTTAAACAAATCTATTTCTGTATCGTTTTTATTTCCACATCTAAATAATTGACACTTTCATTTTGAATTGAATAACTAAACTTCAAAAATTCCATAGTATTATTGATGAATTCAAAAAATGTTCTTAATTTATCAGAAGTGTCTTTCCACTAAATAAAAATGCCATCCAAAAAACGTACATAACCTGATCAGGAGTTACTAAATTCACTTTTAAATAAATAATTTTCCTCTCAGTAGGCCATGATCAAATTTGCAAAGGCTGGAGGGTAGGCGGCATATATAGCTACTCCCATAGCTTATCTAAAGTATTGCTTGTCAAAATATATGAGGTTGTTTTTTAATATGAACTTCATCAGGATTACTGCCACACATATTTTATCTGTGTCCATTTCTGCTAACTCTTTTAACTGTTCTTCAAACCATTGCAACCCCAGCATATGTGGTATTACTGAATACAAATTATTTGCAACAACAGTGACATAAATGACATTTTCATCAAACTGTAGTTAATTTATTATGCCTAAAATGTCATGAATCTTTACAAATTTGACTTATTAACACTACTCAACCAAGTAGTCCACATATCTCGCTATTTAACAAGTTTTAGACCTAGTGGCATGTACAATAGGCCTAAAAGGAGGATCATCTACATTTTCATGTAATTTTGGGATACCAAACATCCCTGTCACAACTGGCTTATCATTATATATATATATATATATATATATATATATATTCATACTCACTTTTGGCCAGTTGTCCCACCATCAACATTTCATAAAGGCAGCTGTCTATAAACTTGTATGGCCTATTAATTTCACTTAATGAACTTTCAATACAAGCTTCTTCACTCAACATACTTTTCTGTACAAAATCTCAAAGTACAACATCAGACACAGCTGAGGTGGATATTTCCTTGTTGGCTTTCATACTTTACATTTTATTTATGTATTGAATGTTGTTCATTACAGCCAAACGTCTCCCCTTCTCTGACTTCATAACTCTAATAGAAGAAGCATTACACATGTCATTTAACAATAACTTCTCAGTTTTAGATTAAGTGCTTTTCTTTTCACTTGGTTTTGACAAAATGCATCTTATATCATGTTCACATACTTTTTCAAACATTTGCATCTGAACATTCAAGGGGGGGATGGAAACAACTAGGACAGTTTAACTTTAGCATACTATTAGTGTTTTCAGGAAACCATGAGGCTAGATTTAATTTCCTTACAAACAATTTCAAATCTAAAATTGTCTCTACTAAGCTCGCCTTCTTGCTGGAACAAAGGAAAGTTCTTTAGCTAACACATTAGCGTGAGCTTCAGTAACTGTTTTATCTGAATAATCAAACAAATTAAAGTCTTTAAAAGTGTTGTTTACTATTTGCAGTTTTCGTTAGCCATAGGTTTCACCTGCTGTTTTAGCTAATTCCGTTGCTGCCAATAATTGTTTCATTTGCTGTAATTCTTTTTGGGTTTGGCTCCTTGTTGAATGTAATTCTCCTTGCTCATCTGTTGATTGTTCCCACATTGCTTCCTGCTGTAGGTCTATATTATAACCTTGACCATTCAGAATGTCGACAACGTCTTCATTGACACATATGTATCGAACAGCCACTTCAGCAAATGGCCACATCATCAATTTCTTTCCAAAGGAAAGAAATTGCTAAATAAACTCGCACACAACAAACAACAAACAAACACTATAAAGTGGGGGCTCACCCCCACACTCCTCAATAGCTGGGGGCTCCCTAAAAATATATTAACTCTGAGATTGCACTACAGTGGGAAAAAGGGCAGATATAAAACAATGGCCAACCAATTTCTTTCCCTTGGAAAGAAATCGATGATGTGTGATCAATTGAAGTGTAATCAAAAGATGAGACCCTCTGCTGCTGCCTCTCTCTGATCTCCTGACTTCTGGGTGTTCCCTGGAACTGTTGTATTTTTATTTCCTTGTGCTGTGACTTCTTCCTGTTGATTAGTGATTGGACCATTACCTAGACAGTGGGAATGGTTGTAATATGCTTACCACCGTGGGATATTTCCAGATTTTTTTTTTTTCAAGCTCTCCTCCTCTCTTTCTCCAATTTTCAAAAAAAATATTATATTACTTTGTCCACTGATATGAACATATTTAAATAATTGCTTTCATAGTGTTCAAATAAGAGGCAGTTTTTGGTGGAATTATTCAGCAAGTCCACCTCTTTTACTAATTGATCTATTTGAATGCTGTTGTATTTTATAGTCACTTTCATAAGGTCACTGCCCACTTTATCAAAGATTTTTACCAGTTCCTTATAATATTCAGAGTGATACTGTATCCTATTACGTAGCTTCCAAAACTGTAATCCCTTGGGCACAATATTACTTTCAATATTTTTCATTAAATAATTGTTCTCCAACTGCAGTTTCTTGAATAAAAATTGCTTTCTTTCTTTCCAAAATTTTAGTTGATCTCTCATGGAAGCACCTTTAGGGTCAAATTGTGAATTCCTACGTGCATTCCTCTGGAAATCAAAGTGAATAACTTTCCATACCTCATATTCAAACACTGGCTATGTTTGAGATGTAGCCATATTCACTCTAGGCGTAGGCTGAGTGAGAGAGATGCCAAAACTTTCCAAACTATTCGATATTTCTTATGTTTGTATCAATTGCCCTTGGCCATAGGAAGAATGAATTTCTAAATACTGGCTCACCTGCTGAAGTAGTAAAGTAAGGTCTCCCATAATTTTTACATGTTCTTGCTCATTTGAACTGTTGTCTCTAGAGATACCCGGTGAAGAAGACATACTGGTAAAACTGAATACTCCAAAGAAACACACCAAATAGAAACTGATAAATTCTGTTATTAATTACAAGTACAGTTACAGTAATTAGTTTTAATTGGTAAGTTGGATCTAACATTGTATCATGCGATTTTAATCACGTATAAAAGAAGTGTAATTCATAACAGATTTAATTGTGAGGAAGTTTCACGTGATGTAGGGAACGAAAGCGCTAAACTTGTTTTAATAAATTTTGAGTTTGGAATACTGTTGCCTCCACTTGGAACCACAAAATTTATCAGTTTGTAAAACTAATCAACCTGTCAAGCGATTGCTATAGTCAATACAGGTTCACTGACAGGACGGATCTTGAAACTGGATTAAATATTGGTAAGGAGGAGGCTGGCTATCCTATGTATCCAGGAGATAAGATGGAAGGGCAGCAAAGCCACTTGGTTTGGTATCTAGACTCTATTACTCAGGAGGAGGACAGGCTAGAAATGGTGTGGGAAATGTGAGACTTTAGTGTAAGGATAAGGCAGTATTCATAATCTCAGCCTATGCCCTATAGCAGGGTTGTGATAGTGAGGAAAAGAGTGCATTCATGCAGCAGTTGCAGGACCTCCTAGATAAACCAAGACAAAATGAATTTGTATTAATAATGGGGGACATGAATGCACATATCTGGACAGAAAAAACAAAAGTGCGAACTCTCTAGGTTCACATGGGTAGGCAACAGGTATAAAGAAGGTTAGACCATTCTAGACTTCTGCCTGGCAAATGGCTTCATTGTGGTCAACCCATGGCTCAGCAAGAAAGACAGACACAAGATCACATACACAGTGGCCAACATGCAACTCGGGTAGACTTCCTCCTATTAAGGAAAAGACACTGGGATAGAATGAGAAATGTTAAAGTCATAGCCAGTGAAACAGTCTGCCCACAGCATAAACCACTGGTTGCCATAATCAGCTACAAGCAGTGGTCAGACATGGATCTATGGTAAACAGAGACTAGGCAGAAGACCTGGAAGTTGAGTGGAGAGAAGACAGAAGAATTCAAGGAAATACCCATGGCGTTAGCACCTCAGGAAGAAAAGGAAATGGGTGGAGCTGAAGAAGAACATGAAACAGCTGAAAACAGCATGTGTTAGGACTAAACAACAGATTTTGTCAAGTCAGGTATAGAAATCATGTACATAAGGAAAGCTGGTGGTGGAACGCAGAAATCCAGGAAGTCACCAAAAGAAGGAAGGAGTGCATGAAAAAGTGAGAGATATAAATGATGGAAAAAGCAAAGAAGGAGTATTGGCTGGTTAACTAAGAAGCTAAGATAACAGTTGCAAAGAAAAAGACATCTGAAGTGCTCTACCAACTTTGGAACAGAGACTCAGCAGATGGAATAAAGAAATCCCATTAGGCTGCAAGGCAAGTACATAAAGATAATGAAGTTAGTTATTCAACACCCTTCATAAGGGATGCCAGTAACAACTTACTCACCAGTGCACAGGACATGAATAAAAAAAATTCTGCAGAAGCTGTACTAAACCAAACACAGCCTACAATGAAAGAGACAGAAGAGCCCACCCTGGAAGATGAAAGAACACCACTAAGGAAAGTGAGGTCAGGGAAAGCAGCAGGCTGAAATAAGGTCACAACAGATACAGTCAAAATATTGGGTGAGTTAGGGTAGAACTGGCTCCAGAGGCTACTCATAGCAGTATTGAGAGAAAGGCATATCTTGGATGTCTGGATAATAAGCATTTTAATGAAAGTGTACTAGAACAAAAGTGACATCCACAACTGTAGAGAGGTACCAGACTCCTGTTACACAGCATGAAAGTGCTGGAAAGGGTGGCTGATAAATGGATACGCAGAGCAGTAGAAATTAAGATGGGAGACAATCAGGCTGGATTGAGATCAGGATACAGCACAACTGACCCAATGTCTGCAGTAAGAGAGAGAGAGCTAAGAAGATGCTAACAACAAAATATTCCAGTTGGGCATTCCTAAACCTGGAGAAATGATATGTCAGGGTCCCAAGGAAGCTGCTTAGAATAGTCCTTTAATGTTCAAAGTCCCAGAAACATTGAGAATTAGTTTACTCTATGTAAAAAGAGTCAAAGACGCAAGTATGAACAGGTTCAGTCTCACAGAGGGGTTCCCTGCAGGAGTGGGTGCACGCCAGGGTTCAGCTCTGAGCCCACTGCTGTTCATATTGCTGATGGACTACATTAGTAAATAGGTCAGAGGGGGCATATCAACAAAGTTGCTGTATGCAGACAATGTGACATTACAGGCAGACTCTGAGCAGGAAGTTCAGCAACAGGTAGGGAAATGGAATGCAAAATGTAAGGCGTACGGAATGAAACTGAGTACAGATAAGCTAGTTGTAATGCCAGCAAATGGGGACAATCAGAAGAAGATAAAAATTGAGCTAGAAGGGAAAATCGTGGAACAGGTCAACAGATTCAAGTATCTGGGAGGGGTGACTGATGAGAAGGGAAGCCTGAATGAAGAGGTCAAAGCTAGAATCAGAGGGGCAGCAGCCAACTGGCACAGAGTCTCGGGTGTAGAACATGACAGAAGAATGTCAAAAAAGCTGAAAAATAAGGTGTACAAGACTGTGGTGTGACCAGTACTACTGTATGGTACAGAAACCTGGGCAGTAAAGGCAGAGCAGTTGAGGAAGCTGGAGGTGATGGAGATGAAGTGCCCTCGATGGGAGGTAGGATGCACACTGTGGGACAGACAAAGAAACAGCACCATCTGAAGGGGAGATCAAACAGAACAGATTACAGTGGTTCAGACGTGCAGGAAAGCAGAAGACAATCTAGTAAAGAAAACTTAGACAGAAAGGAAGAAACTATTAAGAAAGTGAGGCACCTAGTTAAGAGATGGATGGACTAAATAAGAGTAGCCCCATGACTGTCAGGCATGACTGTCAAAGAAAGTAGGACAGTGGCGCTGAATTGAAAAACATGGTGAGAAAAATGGAAACATGCGCGCAAGGCGTTGATGATGATGTTGACATCTAGGAGTTTACATAGCTGATCAGGTGTTGTATAAATTCCCCTATAGCAGATTATAATCAAACTTGCCACTGTTCACTTTTTTTGCAACATTTAGAAGCCCCTACAAGACAATGAGTCAAAAAAGTAACAGCCTTGACTATCTTGTATAAATACTTAACCCGCCCATCCCTCTCTCCTCTGTCCCATTTTAGGGAACTAGGTTAACCAAGGTCATGTTGGTGCATGCTATCCTGTTACCTACCTCTTTGAATTTGTATAAGTATTAATAAAGCCTTTTACATCTTGTCTGAGCACCTTACATAGGCTACTTTTGCATAGTTCTTTCCTCCAGAGAACTCATTTTTCCCTAGCAGCATAACCAAGTCAAAATGGTTCCTTTACTTACATGCTCATTTGCTTTTCAGGCCTAAATTCACAGGTTGTTTCTGAATGCACACAACACCCTACCCATGTGGGCTGGAACAGTAATTGAGTCTGAAGTGATTACCTATGTTCCCCTGCTGGCTTGTTACCTTAGTCGTACCTACCCATCTGATCTGCCGTACCATCTCATTAAAAAAAAAAATGTTTCTCTCCCTAGTTAGTGGTGTAATCACAAGAGAAGCAAAACTTACAGATCAGTCACCTTCCATAGAAGATTTGTGAACACCTCATTGACTGTGTGCACATCAAAGTAATTGCATCTTTATGCATAAAAATAAGTAATGCAACAAAATCTATTCATTATCAAAGTGTATAAGTAAGCCAATGTACTGTAGAGAATGGATAGCATGGTTAAGCATTAGTGATGTAGTGCTGGGTGGTCGCAGTGGGCATGTAGTGTTCTATGGTTGGGAATACAAAACACTTGCATTTATTGTAATTGTATCAATGTGTAATCACTAAACAGTGGTTAGACACTGGATGTTTTAGGTTTATAGGTTTTTAGATAATTACTTGGCTAACAACCATGAGGGCCTTTTTAAGCCTAGACATACATTCCAAATCTCTGACAAGTTCTTGTACACTTGATAAGTGAAAGCAGGGCCTTGGAAGATGAGCCATTTACAGGCTACCTGTGTCCATTACAGACATACTGTAGATGCCAAACCAAGGATGACACTTGAACTGGGTTAAAGAGGAACTCTGCTTCATATGGATGGGAAGCCTGTTACAGAGATGGGGTAGTCTCTAGGATACATATCTGTCTCTCCAGCAGGTCCTATTTATATCACAGGCAAGGCTTAAACTCCTTAGAATGGGTAATTCTGGTGCTGTTTGTTCTGTAGATATGCAGGAGGTCCATCAGAGCAGGGTCTGGCAATGCCCTGTATGCCAGGCATAGACTGCCACTCAATAGACAGTAGGAGGCAGAATACAGGGATAGGACCTTGAGGTGGTCTGCATATGACATTTTACTTATGCCCTATAGTCTTTTAGTGAGGAACTTCTGTGGGCATTCCAAGTATTGTATATGCTTGGTACAGGTACATACCAAAAGGGGCACTGTACTCAGTGATAGGTTTGATGAATGCCAAACACAGTGGAACAATGACTTCCATGGAACACCTTTATTGTGCTTATGAGATGTTATAATGTCACTGTATGAAAAATCTATGCTTAAAGTGCTTTATCAAAGATTTTAAATGTTTATTCTTTATTTTAATTTCTCTAAATCCTTTTGGGTTTCTAATACCATGACAGGAATGGGCTCCATTCCTAAGTCAAAGTGTAATTAAATTTCATGAAATTAGTATTGTTTCAGTCTTTGATGTCAGCTAGAAAGTGCTCTTCACAGCACCCATAATGTGCCAGTAATGACTCCTTCTGCAATTCATATGGGGTTACATGTATTGGTAACAAATCTAAATATGACTGTCGATTCATTTTTATAAGACCCATCGCTCCTACTACTATTGGAACTGTTTGGGTATCTGTCTTCCACGTTGCTCGTTTCTGTCTGCAGATCCTGATATTTTATGACTTTGTGCTTCTCTGTACGCAATACACTGTAGTCACTGGGTGTGGCAATTTCAATTATCAATGCTACTTTTGTCTTCTTTTCATGGACCACTATATCCAGTTTTCTGGCATCTATCTTTTGAAATGTTGATAATGGTGATCCCATGTGATGCAAACTTCATAATTTTCTTATGATACTTTGTGGCTCATGTTTCCAGTGTCTTTCAGCCACTTCAATACCATAATGTTTGCACAATACCCAGTGCAACAGTCTTGCCTCATTATTATGCCTATCGGTATACAGTCCTTCTGCCGTTAGTATGTCACAACCAGCAACGAGGTGTGTGACTGTTTCCAATTCGGTTTTACAAAACCTACATTTATCTGTTTTTCCATCATCTTCAATGGACTTTGTAAACCAGCATGTATGCATCCTACTATGTTGGGCTACCAATATTAACCTTTCATCTCTTGGTTTGAATTTGCCTCTCCTTAACCATTCCTGATCTCTGTTATGGATGTGTTGATATATTTGTAGGTAAATCTGTTCATAAAAGCTATTCTAGTGACTATATGAGCAGCACACAGAAGGTGGCAGTCAAACTTATCAGTTATCTCCCAAAGTGGTCTTCCTAGTGTGCTAGTAAACACTAAAGGTACGTTACTGGGTGTGGTGGGCTATGTAATTCAATTAACTTTCTCTCTCCTTCCTATCCATGAGATTTTCTACTATTCCCTTTACCTACAACACTCTGTACCATATTCAGCATTATAATCTTGTTTTTATATAGACACACACGTGTGTGTGTGTGTGTGTGTGTGTGTGTGTGTGTATATATATATATATATATATATATATATATATATATATATATATATATATATCTTCTTCTTCTTTCTGCTGCTCCCGTTAGGGTCGCCACAGCAGATCACCTGTTTCCATTTCTTCCTGTCCTCTGCATCTTGCTCTGTCACACCAACCACCTGCATGTCCTCTCTCACCACATCCATCAACCTTATCTTAGGCCTTCCTCTTTTCCTGTTACCTGGCAGCTTCATCCTTAGCATCTTTTTCCAAATATACTCCCTCCACAGCACACGTCCACATCCAAAACAATGTAATCTTGCCTCTCTGGCTTTGTCTCCAAACCTTCCAACCTGGGCTGACCCTCTAATGTACTTATTCCTAATCCTGTCTATCCTTGTCACACCCAGTGCACATTTTAACATCTTCAACTCTGCCACGTCAAGCTCTGACTCCTGCCTTTTTGTCAACGCCACTGTCTCCAACCCATATAACATAGCTGGTCTCACTACCCTCTTGTAGACCTTCCTTTTCACTCTTACTGGTACTCGTCTGTCACAAATCACTCCTGACACTCTTCTCCACCCACTCCATCCTGCCTGTACTCTCTTCTTCACCTCTCTTCCACACTCACCATTACTCTGAACTGTTGATCCCAAGTACTTAAACTCATCCACCTTCACCACCTCTCCTCCCTGCATCCTCACCATTCCTCTATCCTCTCTCTCATTCACACACATTCTGTTTAGTCCTGCTGACCTTCATTCCTCTTCTCTCTAGAGCATATCTCCACCTCTCCAGGGTCTCCTCCACCTGTTCCATACTCTCACTACAGATCACAATGTCATCTGCAAACATCATAGTCCATGGGGACTCCTGTCTGATCTCGTCTGTCAACCTGTCCATCACCATTGCAAATAAGAAAGGGCTCGGAGCTGATCCTTGATGTAATCCCACCTCCATCTTAAATGGATCCGTCACTCCCACCGCAGGCCTCACTGCTGTTACACTACCCTCTTACCACTCTTACATACTTCTCTGACACTCCCAACTTCCTCATACAATACCACAACTCCTCTCTAGGCACCCTGTCATATGCTTTCTCTACATCCACAAATACACAATGCAACTCCTTCTGACCTTCTCTGTACTTCTCCATCAACAATCTCAGAGCTAACATTGCATCTGTAGTGCTCTTTCCTGGCATGATACTATACTGCTGATCACTAATCATCATCTCCCTTCTTAACCTAGCTTCCACTACTCTTTCCCATAACGTCATGCTGTGACTGATCAGTTTAATGCCTCTGTAGTTACTACAGCTCTACACATCACCCTTATTCTTAAAAATTGGTACCAAAACACTTTTTCTCCATTCCTCAGGCATCCTCTCACTTTCCAAAATTTCATTAAACAATCTGGTTAAAAACTCCACTGACATTTCACCTAAACACCTCCATTCTTCCACAGGTATGTCATCTGGACCAACAGCCTTACCATTCTTCATTCTCTTCATAGCTATCCTTACATCCTCCTTGCTAATCCATTGTACTTCATGATTCACTATCCCTACATCATCCAACCTTCTCTCCCTCTCATTCTCTTCATTCATCAACCCCTCAAAGTACTCTTTCCATCTCCTCAACACACTCTCCTCGCTTGTGAGTATGTTTCCCTCATTATCCTTTATCACCTTTACCTGCTGCACATCTTTCCTAGCTCGGTCCCTCTGTCTAGCCAATTGGTACAGGTCCTTTTCTCCTTCCTTAGTGTCCAACCTTTCATACAACTCTTCATATGCCTTATCCTTAGCCTTCGCCACCTTTCTCTTTGCCATGCACCTCACCTCCTTATACTCTTGTCTACTTTCTTCATCTTTTTGACAATCCCACTTCTTCTTCGCCAACCTTTCTCTCTGTATACTCTCCTGTACTTCTTCATTCCACCACCAGGTCTTCTTGTCCTCCTTCCTCTTTCCAGATGTCACACCAAACACCTTTCTAGCCATCTCTCTTACTAGCTCTGCTATAGTTACCCAGCTATTCAGTAACTCTTCACTGCCACCCAGTGCCTGTCTTAACTCTTCCCTGAACATCACCTCTCAATTACCCTTTTTCAATTTCCACCATTTGATCCTTGGTACTGCCCTCACATCCTATGCTGCCTAACTACACTTTCCCCTGCCACCACTTTACAGTCTCCAATCTCCTTCAGACTGGCCCTTCTACATAAGATATAATCCACCTATGTGCATCTTCCTCCACTCTTGTATGTCACCCTATGCTCCTCCCTCTTGTTAAAATACATATTCATCACAGTCATGTCCATCCTTTTCGCAAAATCCACTACCATCTGACCTTCTGCATTTCTTTGCTTAACACCATACCTACCCATCACTTCCTCATCCCCTTGGTTCCCTTCACCAACATGCCCACTGAAATCTGCTCCAGTCACCAGCCTCTCACCCTTGGGTACAGTCATCAACACTTCATCCAACTCACTCCAAAATTTTTCTTTCTCATCCATCGCACACCCAACTTTTGGAGCATATGCACTAACGACATTCATAATTACACCATCAATTTCCAGCTTCATAAACATCATTCCATCCGACACTCTTTTCACCTCCAAAACACTCTTAGTATACTGTTCCTCCAGGATAATGCCTACGTCATTTCTCCTCCCACCCACACCATGATAAAAACAATTTGAAACTGCCTCCGATACACCTAGCCTTGCTCCCCTTCCATCT
>NC_056728.1:427253336-427300836 GCF_019279795.1 Protopterus annectens
CTCTATTGGAGAAGACTTATGTGTGGGAGTTAGGAGCAAGAGTTTAGTTTTTTGGGGTTCAGAAGGAGGCAACCTTGTGTAAACCATTGTTCTACTGTATTAAACACTTTTTGGGTTAGGGACTGCAGTTCAGATGAAGATGTGGCTGAGCATATTAGTGTGGAATCATCTGCATATTATATACAAGTAGCCTGAGGAATTACTAAGTGAAGGTCATTAATGAAAATTGAAAATAGGAGAGGTCCCAGTATGGAGCCTTGAGGGACACCAAGAGTAATGGGGAGGTGGGTAAATAGATTATTATCCCATAGCACTGCCTGTTGTCTATTTTCTAAGTAGGATTGGAACCATATTATAGCCAGTACATCTAGTGAAAGAGATTTGATGATATTTATAAGTATCTGGTGGTTAACCATATCAAATGCTTTTGAAAGATCAATAAAGAGTGCAGAAGAAAGCATGTTGTTGTTATGTTTTTTGTTAATGCAGTCAGTAAAGGATAAGAGGGCAGTGGTAGTACTGTGGAATGGCCTAAATCCATGTTAACACTTGGAAAGTAGGTTATTTTGGATTATGTGGTCAAGTAGTTGACTATGGATGCATCTTTCCATAATTTTTGCCAAAGGTGAGAGTAAGGCTATTGGTCGGTAGTTAGAAAATTCGTAAGAGTTGCCACCTTTATGTAGGGGGATAATGTGGGAGATTTTCCAGATAGTTGGGATTTGTTCTTCGCTTATGGTTCTGTTAATCAGGATGGAAATGGGATAGGTTATGGCTAGGGCAGCTTTTTGCAGATATTCTGCAGGTAGTTGGTCAGCTGAGGGAGTATATGGTTTACGTTTTTGGATTAGGGTGAGAATTTGTGATGTAGGTACTGGCTGCAAGAGAAAAGGAGGGAGTGGGCTAGTATTAGAGGTTGTGAGAGTTGAGCTATCAGGTGATAGCTAATTTGCAAGTGTTTAAATGGCCTCTGTGAAAAAAGTATTGAAGGTATTGGCAGTTTGCTTAGGATTCTCATGGTCAGAGCTTTGGGGGGGTTGGTGTAATGGATTGACCTGGGTGGAGTAGTTTGTTAATGGCTGCCCAAAACTTTTGTGGTTTCTTTTGGTGAGTTTGCTGGAGTTGTAAGTAAAAGTTTCTTTTGTCTGAGAGTATAGCTTCCTTTGTGTTATTTCTCAGCTGTCTAAAGTTTTGTTGATCTACAGGGTTTTTAGTGGTATGCTATTTGGCCCAGACTTTATTTCTAAGTATGATTTTTTGCTTGGTTTCTCTAGAAAGCCATGGGGCAGGTTTAGTCCTAATTCTGATAGATCAGGTTGGTGCATGGTGGTCAAGAACTGAAAGGAATTTAGAATTAAAGTATCTTACGGCTTCCTCAAGAGGGAGGTATTTCGTGGGAGACCAATCACATGCCCTAAGTTCTCTTTGGAAGAGATCAGGGTTAAAGTTTTTATTGGTTCGAGTTGTCTTGAAAGTGGTTGGGGAGGGTATATTGGTCTTATGCCTGATAATATAGGTGAGTGAGTGATCACTTAAGTCATCTGGGAGGGTCCCTACTTCATATGCTTGGAGATGATTGTTTATGAGTATCCAATCTAAGGCACTTTCTTTCCTACTGGGTTTGTTGATTCTAGTAGGGGAGGTGATGGTTTGAGAGAAACCATACAGGTTGATATGGGTAGAAGGGTGTTCAGTGCTACAAGACTTCCAATCAATATTAATGTCACCTAGGACTATAGTTTGTTGTGGGAAGTTTTGAGATAGGCAGCAAAGGATATCTTCTAGGGCGTTGTTGTTATTGCCAGGAGGAAGATAAATGCATATGATATATATGGATTTTCTTGTATTGAGCTGAAGTTTAGAAATTAAGATTTCAGCGTTAGTGTCAAAATAAAAAGACTCACAGAGGCTTCAGGAAAGAAAAATAAAAAAAAAGAAAATTGAAAGGAGCTTCATTTTACTTCTGTGGCTGTTGTTCTCCACACACTTAAATATATTACACCCCTTCTCACCACAATCCACTCTCTAAACACAGAAGACCAGGCCACTTCCATAACTTCATATGGGAGGGTCCATGTTAGACATGGGGGAATACACGGGAATTTAAGGTGACAAACTGCCATGATTAACAGTGGTTGTGGACCAACAGGAAAATTATAACAAACAGAAAGTGCTGGAAATGTGTAATGTCTTATTCCTAGTTGTGTTGCAAGTATCAAATCTGCGTGTTTTTATTTACATGTGAACAACTGTAAACTGTTTCCCACAGGAACATAGTTTGAGCTGAGAACTGGTGCATGCAGATGTGGTCTGTCAGCCTCACAGAAGTAAGCTCAATCAAACAGAAGTGCGATCTTCTGAAGGCAAAGCCATTTATAAAGCCTTTGTTTCAAAGGGTAGTGCCTATAAGACACTTCAGCAGCTGGGAATTTATTCCTCAAACAGCGCTAAACAGAAGTGCTTCTTGCTGCCAGTGCATTGAATAGACAACTCACTAAAACCTTTCCTGCATGACTACATTTCATGGTTTGTGAGAAGAGGGGGGCATTTAATTATTAGAAAAGTACAACACAGGTATTTCGTGTAGAATTTTACAGAATGCATCTTTATGCCATCAAAACTCGTTCATAAACTTTGCCAAGTGCCTTAAATAATGCCTAAGGCCTGAAGATCTCAGGAAGGGATTTGGGACTCACTGAGGGACACTCACAGTAAAATGCACTAATAAACCAAGTTAGAGCCACAGCTACCTTTGGTTAAACAACTCCACTCACTGGGGACACTTGCATTAAAAAAATGTATAAATAAGTAATCCAACCAGAACTACAGCGCTCTTGGGGCTGACTCCACTGGGGACTGGGGACACTTATGACTGCACTAAAAAATAAAAGAGCCACAGCTACCTTTGGGTTAAACTCCAGGACTCACTGGGGGACACTCGCACTAAAATGCACTAATAAACCAAGTTAGAGCCACAGCTACCTTTGGGTTAAACTTCAGGACTCACTGGGGGACACTCACAGTAAAATGCACTAATAAACCAAGTTAGAGCCACAGCTACCTTTGGGTTAAAGACTTGTTAGATACTTTCATTACTATGCATGGGCACAGGAAACACGTATTTAGCGACAAGGCAATTACAATCATACTGTAGATTCTGATACTCATTTCTGGGTCTGTTAAACTTTGAATGCACGCAATTTGAGAGTGCATCTGTACTTCAAACTCAGCAGATTTCTAGGGATCTACCAAGTAAGTGAACTGTTCCTAAAAAGTCACAGTGTACCTCATGCTAAATAAACTAGCTTCAGAACCTCTTCCTGCCTGCTAGACCTTTTCTGAGATATTTTGCTCCATTTGGTCAAAATCACAAATGCAACACTAGCTTCAGAATTAACACAACACCAGCTTCAAGACAGAGGCATGCTGCCAGGAAATTCAACAAAAACTTTGTATTGATTTAAATAAAAAAAAAATGGGGGCAAATTTCCTGGCATCATTCTGTCCTGCAATTGGTGTTGAACTTTTCATGTTAAAACTGTTTTTCTCTTTTAGAAGCTGAGTAAGCTGAGTTTAAAAGAGTTAAAAATAATACATATGTTGTTACGATAGGACTTGAAAATATGGCCCCTGCATTAAGAGGTTCACCTTACTAGGCACATTTAGGAATTGATTTCTCTGCATCTCTCCACAATCTATTTGGAAACAGATTGCCTGTATCAGCATGGAGATGGGACAGCTAAGGAAGCTGCCATAGTACTGACGGTTCTTCCACCACAGTAAAACACATTCCCTACCAGATAGAATGGATGTCACTACTCGGATAGTTCACACGTCTGAAATGCTGCTTTGATTTCTCCTATGACAGCGCTGTTAGGTCTATTCATTAACAATGCCTCTACAAAGTCAAAACACCAAAGTCCCAGAACATTTACTAGATAATATTTATACGACAAGATGGTAATATTGTCAATGGAGCAAAGTAAACCAGTTTCAGAGGATGCCAGTGTGCTTAGTTAACTATCCTCTGAAAGCATTGTGTCACCTTCTCTCTAGATGAAAAGGTCACGGCATGCATATATGCAGAAAATGTAACAGATGACGGCAGGACATCTAACAGCTATTTATTACAACAGGACGTCTGACTTTTATATCAGCATTCAGTTACCTGACATAGTCACTATTAGCTAACTATGTCAAAGCAGTAGGCTTTTATGACAAAGGCAGAAACCCCATCGAAGTCATAGCTAAAAAAGGTACCAGATAATTCATACAACTTCCAATGTCACGTCAGCATGCCAAAAGGCATTACAGGGACCGACAAAACCAATATAACCAAGTTAATTCCTGCACAAGTATCCAAAGGTAACAGATTTCAGCACAACAACAAAAATTATAATGTCTATGTGACACTAACATTTATTGATACTTCTGTAGTATACGAGCATCAACATTAATTTAGATAGTGGTACTGAAATGCTTTTATTATCCACCTCACTGCAGAACTAAAAATATTAACTTGTAAATACTAAAACATGTTTGCACTAGGTCTCGATCAGACATTTATATTTTGTGTATAATACATTACAAAACAACAGAAAATTCAACTTTTGAGGCACAGAGAAAGAAACATGAAGGAAGAGAAGCAAATAATCCACAAATATTTTTTTTCCTAAAGAAACAGTTGACTTACTACTGACTATGCAATCATTTCAGAAGGATTTTATTAATTTTTATCTTTCAGTTCTCCTTCATACAAGCATAACACATCATTTCATTTCATTTTGTACAAAAGGTGAAACAGAAAATATACACACTGATCTGTTCATGGTGTGTAAACAAAATCTCAGCAAGCAACATATTTGCATAGGACTAGACAGGAAAAAAACAGACTAGAAATGCACTTTGTTAGGTCGATTGTTTATACTTGGTACACTAAACTCAAGAAAGCAGCTTCATGATACGGGACTTTGTTTCAAACTAAAGCAGTAGACAGAATGTTGTTTGTGGGGAAATATACACTGAGGACTTCTATACAAAAAAGTCATCACAATGCATACCTTCCCTCTAGAACAGCTGCTGCAGTACATGTCACAATACAAGACAGCTGTCTTTACCAATATGAGCAAAGAAACAGTCTATGCTGTATATCCTGTGAACAATCACTTACACACCAATTTCAGTTTAAAAGCTTCCAAATAATTCACTCCTCTAAATATTAAATATATGCTTTTATTTAGTCTACTTATATGCAAAGCACAAACAATTAAAAAATAGAATCATGCATGCATGCTTACCTTTTCTAAGACTTAAAAGAGGATTTTTTTCTTTCAATTCAGCAACTGATGTTTTTGTGCACTTCAGACTCCCCCTGAGCAGCAGTTCACTAGGAGCACAAAATCTCCACCATTTTCTGATCACATGACCTGTGCTACATCAACATGAGGAGGATCACCTGCTACCAGCTGGCCTGTACAGCCAAGACCATACAAAGACTCGCTGAGATGACAAAAGAAGGGATCAGCAGTGTGGATTCTGATGCAACTGTTTCCACCAGCCTCTGAGAATCTGTATCCCAGCACTGTGAAATGATGTAGCGATGTCTCACTCTTCCCATAACTACCTAAAGCTGCCTTGAGCTAAAGTATTTTTTTTTCTCTTTGGTACAGAAGCAAGGATGCAAATGTCCTAGCTAAAAAAAGAAGCTTGCTTTCTCTGTGAAAAATTACACCTTAGGTGAGAGAAACATTTAACTCTTCTCAAGGGAAAAGTATATAAATGTGAAAATTGTGCTCAGGGACTACACTGATAAGAATATCAGTGTCACAGTAAACTCATCTAAATGCATTTTTCCCCAGAACCTATCTTCTGAGCAAGATATCTTCCCACTTGGAGGTTTAGTACAATAAAATAAAAGCATCCGAAAGAGTATAATTCTGATTCATGAGAAGACAGCAATATAGATCACTATCTTCACCAGAGCTTCTTTCACTTATAATGCACTGTCTTCTGGTTACACAGAAACAGAGATCTGGTGCCTATGAAACACTTCAGGGAACAACAGAGACCAGGGCTGAATGTAAGCACCTTCATTAACTGCCTTCTGTAACTATGAGATGTCAGCACACAAACTCTGTCTTTCTTAATATAGTTACATGTGAATACTGCAAAACAGACAGACACTCCAGTAAAAAGACACAAATCTGAGGAAAGAAACAGTAAAGAAAAAAAGTGATACCACCATAAAATCAATGCACAACTATTATGTGTAAAAATAATCACTCTTTATGCATCAATGCATTACCCTTGGTAAACAAATTCAATTAAAAGGTTTCACCTAAGCTCTACCCGACAAGATAAAAGACATACAAACAGCAAGCAGGAAAGGTGCATTTCATCCATACATTCTAGTTATTGAATTGGCTGTCATATTACAGGACTGACATCTCCTTCATACTAGAAGGTTACTTTGGACATCTTCCCTCAATTCTGCACTCCATTCATTATAGGTTTTATTTTTTTCTAACTCAACAGAAAGGTTGTCATTCTGTTGCTGGTTACCATTTTGTGAATACTTTTCACATATCTCCTGCCTCTACTTGCCACTTGCATTATATTATACATGTTTGTGAATATAATTTTTAAATAAGTTTAGTTTAAACACTTAATTTACTTAAGCAAATCCACTTTAAGCCACAGTTGGAGTAATACAAGTTGCTTTGCTAAGTAGGGGGCAGAAAAAATAAAAATAAAATAAAAATAAAGGAAAGCAATAAAGAAAAAAGCAGCAGATCAAGTTGTAGTCCAATAACCACATGAAAACTGGAGCATGTACAAGTATTCAATGTCTGATTGCTGAATTTGTTTCAAGAGACTTTCAGGTACTGAAACACTTCTCCAATGAAATGCATCATTATCAATGTGTCAAAATTGTATTTATGTCAGACCAAACTGTGGCATTTGAGAATAGCTTGGTTTTGGGAGTTACATACTAACCTGTGATTTTGTAAGCATGGAGGTAATTAAGGGGGTGGAGAGGGGTGAAGGCTACACACACAGAGGTTGCAGGGAGCCATACACCTCTAGCAAACATAATGTTTTCACTTTGATTTGTTGTACTTAAGTCTGCCAGCACTCTGTTGTGATGATGTGATCTATATGTTGTTATAATCACTATGTCCGGTAAAAATGCTGGTTGTCAGTTTTAACGGGCTTTTACTGGTTGATTCTGATACCCTGACATTTGACTGTCTGTTCTGTTTTGCTTTTTTTTTTCTTCTGACAAGAATCCATGAAGACTGCATTATTACAAACCAAATGTTTCACAATTAGACGTTAGAAATAGGCTTCTACCACTGCCAATCAGTGTAAAAATAATACTGAGAGATGCAGTTTGAATCTAACCACCGCCAATCAGTGTAAAACTAATACTGAGAGATGCAGTTTGAATCTAACCACTGCCAAACAATGTAAAAATAGTACTGAGAGATGTGGTTTGAATCTAACCACTGCCAAACAATGTAAAAATAATACTGAGAGATGTGGTTTGAATCTAACCACTGCCAAACAATGTAAAAATAATACTGAGAGATGTGGTTTGAATCTAACCACTGCCAAACAATGTAAAAATAATACTGAGAGATGCAGTTTGAATCTAACCACTGCCAAACAATGTAAAAATAATACAGAGAGATGTGGTTTGAATCTAAACACTACCAACCAATGTAACTAGCCACCAGGGATATGGTCTGTCGAGTCATATCACTAATGAGAAACTGATTTGCATACCTCTCAGCCTCTTATCACAAAAACTAAGGATAAAGCCTAAAATAGTAGGAGGACAAAGGCCCAATAATAGTTTAAATATTGCTTGCATCAACTTAGAAAGTTGACAGAATAACGGGTTTTGTGTTAACAGGCATTTCCTGAAGGATATAAAGTCTGAAACACAAATGTGTCACATTATTTAGTGACTTCAGTCCACAGTGATTTCCTAGACAGCCACAAATTTTAGGTGGAACACACCAGTAATATGAGGCAAAAGTCTTGGTTTTCTGTGAGAGCCTGGACAACTGAGAGGCATGCTGGTTTAGTTGTAAATAATGCGCTGCAATATGGAATTAAAGACTAATTTATTGAGTTCAGATTGTCCACAACAGCATCCAAGAAATACATACTGCTACTCTGGCTATGGACCTTCAGAACAGACTTCATACTGAGCAGTCATCAAGCAGAGTCTTTGTCCTGGTTTTGACCCCTTTCTCATCACTATCTCATAAGTTCATAGGTTAATCAATACTAAGCTGTTGATCCAATGGATGATTTGTAATCTAACCACAAACTCCTAAATTGTAAGTACCTATTGAGAAGAATAATACCTAGTTTCAACCCTTTCAGCGAGGGCTTGATCCAGACCCAGGGTGTATTTATGATTGCCCATCTCTTCATCCAGGTTACACTTAAATAAGATCAGGGAGCTATTTTGCTTTATATCCAAGTGAATTTTGATTCCATAAAAATTGATTTTCAGGGAGACATATCACTCTCACCAACATGTCCTATATATGCTTTGGTAGAAGTTTAAATCCCTTGAGGTGGTTCTTTTGGTGGTATTTTTTGTGGATATGTAGGAAGTGGCATAGAGCTAGATCCTATGAAATTCGCTAGGCTAGACAGAGTTCCCCCTCGAGAGTCTGCAGGAAAGAGAAAAATAATGAGAGAGAGAGAGAACTTCAATGTGGGCTGCAGAGCACAAGAAAGACATACACATGATTGTCTTATTTAGGAAATGCTGGGGTCTCTCATGTTGGGTCATAGGCTTAGATGTGAACATGCCAAAGGGAGCATTATACTGTAATATGGGCCTGATGAGGGAGGAATTTAGAGGGAGGATGATTTCCCTACACCTATAAGATATACCTCTGTGGATTAGTCTGGCTTTCCTAATGACGGACAGCAAAATTCATTGCATAGTAATAATGAATGCAGAGACATAAACATTAAAAGATCCAGTCAGCGTCCATTGAAAAAAAAAAAGATATATACAAAATGTAAGCTAAGATGTGCATAAAATACAATACAGTCATACATATAATACCTAGACTTCTATATACATGTGAAATGTTTGCATATATGATGTCACATTAACAGGCTGGGAAAAGTTTATTAAATGTAATTTAATATTTATGATAAGAGATATTAAGTTATCTAACCATTGTCATGGTAGCAGTTGCAGGTAGAGTCAGTAAAGAGATAATCTGTAAGTTCATCTTTGAAGCTTTTAATGGATTTTAAATTTTTGATGTCTGCAGGCAAGTGGTTCCAAGTAACAAGTCCCGTCAGAGAAGGCTGTCTCACCTACAGCAATTTTAAATGGAAGGTGTACTAGAGTGAAACTATTGTGCTGTGTACTTCTGAGTACATAAGTGTTGTCTTGTAATGGTAGTTTCACTCGAAAAGTTGGGCAGTGACAGTGATTTAGCACCTTGTAATTACAGTACTTAGAGGTAAAGTGCAGCTATGAGGCACTGAAAGCAATTTGATTTTTTTTTTTACCAAATTGCAATGGTGTTTCTGGGTGTCTGCTAATACAATGAATCTGCAGATTTTATCCTCAGCAGTCTGCATTCTGTGAGTATTGTGGGCTGACTACATAACAAGAAAAGGAAGGCCATTGTGAAGGCTGCCAGCCTAGCCAGATATAATTTTGTAAATAATTCCATGTCATTTGTAAATATTACTGTAATCCATAGGATTGTTTTAGAAATGTAAAGAGAATTATATGTTATGATTAAACTATATGTTGTACTGAGCTTCAAAAATGTAACCGCAGTGCACTCTGCTGGAGGAAAGCTGATAAGTCAGGCATTTTATGACTAATTTCTAGCTTGGAGACAGAATGTCTGGACTAAAGAATTCTTTCTATTGTCTTAGGACAAGAGTTAATTACTAGATTTTACATGGAAGATGTATTTTATTGTTGTGGCTTCCTGCAGGTGCAGATTACAAAAATAAATGTAAACTTTGAGTTTCTGTTAGCCTGGGAACCTAAATCAGAACTGTTAAGAATGATGTAATCTGAAATGACCCAGCAGTACTATGTTATCAATTTAAGACTTTCTCAGAGAGAAAGAGAGCATTTTGGATTTTGTCTGAACATGAACACATCAACTCACCAGCACTCTGCTTTTGCTCTGTAAGTAATATATTTATTTAGAACAGTGATTTCTCTTAGAGAGAGATAAAAATAGCCAGATTAGTCTAGCTGTTTTCTGTATTTATGTCAGACTATTCTACAGTATTGTTTTAAAACATTTTCCTGTGATTCCTGAACTCTGTAATGACATTGTGTCGAACTAATACGATTTGTCTTGTGTTTTTATTATTATTATTATTATTATTATTATTATTATTATTAAATATTTTTAAACCTTTCAACTGTGGCTGTTTTGTGTAAAGGTAACTTAAGCTCTAAGAGTACATTGCATGTACTTGGTGATACTGTCTAAGCCAATCCAATAGCTTTAGCCCTGGGTCACACTATTTGGATAACAGTAATGTCACACTTACTATTTGGATAGCAGTAATATTACACAGTGAAATTGGTCACCCTTTGGGAAGGGCCTTATTAGTACCTTTTAAATAGTGGTTGGTGGCAGTGGATTACTACCTTATAGCCTGGGTAGAAAGGGGCATAGCAGGAGAACCTGTGCCAGCCTTCCCCAGGATTGTCTCTGTGTTTGTATATAACTCATATCTTAAAGTTTGTGTGTGTCAGCTACTTGGGCAGGGACACAAAGCACTGGTTGGACAGAGAGGGCACTGGAGGTTTTAGCTTGACCACAAGGCTTAGAACTGGATCCTATAGCTGTGCCAGTGGGGAGTCTTATTTGGGATCTGGAGAGAAAGGAAGAAACCAGCCCCAGACTAACTGTGATCTCTGTGTGATCTTAAAGGAAATTGTATTTTACTGCATGTGTATTTGTTATTGTTCCCAATGTGCACACCCCTCACTGGTGCTAGTGGAGAGGATTGAGGCTCCTTGATTACTGGGCCAGTGTACAGGCATCACATATTAATTGTTTGGCAGTGGTGGGCTATTTACATCAAATATTAATTGTTTGATAGTGGTGAGTTAGCCACATCACATACTAATTGGCTTGTAGTGGTATGAATATTGAATTCCTGTAGCTTGTGTACAGTGATCACTGAAGGTGTTTTTGCACTCTAAATCAGCCATGCAGTGAATATATATGAGTTTAGATCACAATTGTTTTATTTCTTTTGTTAGCTTAGTTAGTCAGGGTGAGCAGGCAAGCATGTCAGCAGAGGAGTATGGCAAGCTGACAAGGAGACAGTTAGCTGAGATGTGCCAGGCTAAAGGACTGGTGCATGGAAATCTGACTAAGGCAGACATGATTGCAGCTTTGGTCACAGCTGCATCAGAAAACAGCAATCAGAAAGATGATCAGACTGGCCGTGGAGATGTACAACTCTCAGAGAATGGACAGCTCAACCTTTCTGCAGAGGACTTAAAAATCCATCTGAAGCTAAAGATACTTAAGTTGGTGGCCAAGTGTTTGGAAATGGAAGCTGAGGAGAAGGAGAGCCAGAGGCAGCATGAAAAGGAGATGCTGACTCTTCGCCAGAGTCATGTAGGTAATGGGGAAGGGAGTAACTGGATCCCAGAAGTAAAAAAGGTCAGTAAATTTCTTCCACAGTTTACAAAGGGGGTTAATTTTGATAGTTGAATTCATATGTTTGAGAGGGTATGCAAACAGTATGATGTTGACCAAAGGCTCTGGGTATGGTTCCTGACCCCTTACTCCTTGTAAAGCTATAAATGTACTTTCCAAATTATCTGACATTGGCCATTTTAACTATAATGGTGTAAAGAATTGCTTGTTAGAATTATTTAAGCTAACACCTGAAACTTATAGGAAAACGTTTTGTGAGCATAGACGCAAGGCAGATGAAAGTGTGTGTGAATATGTTGCTGAACTAAGCACTTATTTTCATAGGTGGGTGAGTGGATGTCAGGTCACCACTTTTGAAGGGCTGCAGACCTTTTGTTGAGGGAACAAGTACTTAGCACTTTGCCTGAGGGCATGAGGATCTGGTTAGCTGAAAGACAACGTGCTACTTCAGATGAGTTGGAGAAGAAGAGGGACCTAAATCTAGCAAGCAGGGTAACCCTGCACAGGAAAGGGACCCCTAGTACTGCTCATGGGTCTAAGGGAACCCATGATGGGTAGCCCAGACTGCCCCAACAGAATTTGCCAGTAGCAGGGGTAGCCACTAGTACAGGTACGCGTCCAGGACCTAGGGTTAAATGTTTTGAATGCACCCAGTGGGGCCATGTGGCATATAGATATCTACGGAGGCAAGATGAGGAAAAAAAGGTGAGAGAGCCACTAAGTGGGAAGGACAAAATGCCAATAGTAGGTTATCTTGTGACAACAGTGGTACCAAACTACCATCCTGCAGATGTCCTGATAGGGAAGGATTTTGATAATGCAGTACCATATGATAATGCAGTTACATGCAGTCAGGCTAGGAGACAAGCATGTGAGTCTGGTAGCCTGGGGGAGACCCAGTCAGACCACATACTTGCAGCCAGGACTAGTGAGGTTGTTACTTTAGGGAGGGAGCTACCCTCTAACAGTGACACTGAAGGTGGGCCATAGCTACTTGAGGGTACTGATGGTCCTTTGGACAGAGTGACTGCAAAGGTAGAGGTGAGTAGTAGTACCCAGGCTGACAGTGAGGCACTACTGTCAGAGGATGCCAGAGTTCCTGTGGAAGGGGAGTTGGGAAGGGTTACAAAGAGAGAGTTGAGACAGGCTCAGCTCTCTGACCCCACATTGCAAGGCCTGAGGCAGGTAGCTAGTGAGGCACCTCATTCTCAAGGGAAGGGGGAATCTGTATACTAGGACAAAGGGTTACTGTATAGAGAGTGGACCCCTGAGGGAGGGCTAGAAGGTGAGAACATACAGCAGTTGGTAGTGCCTGCAGCCTACAATCAGGCACTTCTAGCCATAGCCCATGATATTTCCTTTGCAGGTCATATGGGCATAAAAAGTACAAAGAGATGTATTATGCAGAACTTTTATTGGCCTGGGATTTCTAGAGATGTAATAGGGTAGGCAGTGGCTTTGTCCTCCATTGAGGCAGAAAAGTTAGCAAATGCTTTGTTAGAAATTTTTAGCAGGATAGGTTTTCCAAACAAAATACTGACTGACAGAGGTTCCAATTTCATCTCAGACCTGCTGGCTTATCTGTGGAAGTATGAGGGTGAAGCACCTGAAGACCACCCCTACCATCCCCAGACTAATGGTCTGGTTGAGACGTTAAACTCTACACTCAAGTCCATGCTAGTGGCATTTGAAGACCAGTTTAAGAGGGAGTGGGACAAATATTTTCCCCACCTGTTGTTTGCTTACAGAGAGATTCGCCAGGAATGCACAGGTTTTTCACCCTTTGAATTGCTGTATGGGCATAGGGTGAGGAGGCCTCTAGACTTAATCCGTGATGAATGGGAAGGTGAGTGTGAATCCCACAAGGACTGTGCTGTGGCATTTGTCTTAAACCTGAAGACAAGGCTCATGGAACTCATGGGCTTGGCCCAGGAGACCTGGCAGAAGCCCAACAACAGAAAAAGGTCTGGTGTAACAGGAATGTTTGAGCTAGAGAGTATGCTATAGGGCAGCAGGTAATGGTTCTCATTCCTGTCAGACACAACCAGCTCCAAGCAACTTGGGAAGGACCCTACAAGGTGGTAAGAAAGGTCAGTGATGTTAACTACATGGTGGAAATGCTAGGCAGGAGGCAGGACCACAAATAGTACAATGTTAACATGATGCAACCTTACCATGATAGGGAGGCCCTTGTGCTGAGTATTTGCAGTGAATTGCAGGA
This sequence comes from Protopterus annectens, assembly GCF_019279795.1. NCBI lineage: Eukaryota > Metazoa > Chordata > Ceratodontiformes > Protopteridae > Protopterus > Protopterus annectens. The sequence goes on from NC_056728.1 coordinate 427,267,254, forward strand.
GTAGTCTGAAGGAGATCTGGTAATTAATCTCCTCAGTGAGGCTGAGAATGACACCTCAGTGGAAGGGGTAGCAGTGTCCCAGCAGCTATCTCCTACCCAGGTTCGAGATATTCAAGCAGTGTTACAGGTGTTTGGTGACATGTTCATTGGGAAACCAGGGTTCACCCACCTGGTGCAGCATGAGGTGGATACAGGACCCCAAAGGCCTATTAGGCAGGCCCCTTACAGGGTGCCTGAAAGAGTCAAACAGACTCTGAGGGAGGAGATTCAGGAAATGTTGGAACTAGGGGTAATTCAAGAGTCCAACAGTCCCTGGCCTCCCCAATGGTGCTGGTGCCAAAGAAGGATGGCAGCACCAGGTTCTGTGTTGACAACAGGAAATTAAATAGTCACACAGAGTCAGATGCTTACCCCATGCCAATGACAGATGAAGCCCTAGAGCAGCTTGATGGGGCTAAGTATCTTACCACCGCTGATCTTACCCAGGGTTACTGGCAGGTGCCCTTGACTCCCAGTGCTAGAGCGAGGTCAGCTTTTGTGAATCCTTTTGGCTTGTATAAGTGAGTTCACTAAGATGCTCTTTGGGATGAAAAATGCCCCAGCAAATTTTCAGAGTCTGGTAGTTTATCTCCTAGCAGGACCAGGAGGGTTTACCCTTGCTTACCTAAATGATATTGCCATCTACAGCCATTCCTGGCAAGAGCACCTTCAACATGTCAGGGAGGTGCTGCGCAGACTACAGAGGGCAGGGTAGACCATTAAGCTGAGCAAATGCCAGGTGGGTATGGCAGAGGTCTCCTACCTGGGACATAGAGTGGGGAGTGGTAAGATCAGGCCAGAACTTGCCAAAGTGGAAGCCATTCAGGCATGGCCTGCACCTGTTACCAAAACACAGGTGAGGGCATTCTCAGGGACAGCAGGGTACTACAGAAAGTTTGTTCCCAATTATAGTACCGTAGCTGCTCCCCTCACAGACCTGACAAAGAAAAACAGGCCAGATATGATAGCTTGGCCCACAGGATGTGAGCAGGCATTCCAGAAGCTTAAAGAAGCTTTGGGAGGACCCCCTGTGTTAGCCAGTCCAGACTACAGCAAACGATTTCTTGTGTAGGTGGATGCTTGAAACCATGGGGTGGGGGCTGTACTTAGCCAGATTTCTTCAGAGGGAGACGAGCACCCAGTGATTAATCACAGTCATAGACTTCAACCCAGGGAGGGATGCTATGCAGTTGTAGAAAAGGAATATCTATCTATAATGTGGGCACTGCAGAAACTTCAGCCTTATCTGTATGGAAGGAAATTCACTGTAGTTACAAATCACAATCCCCTAACATGGTTACACCGAGCCAGCCATCAAAATGCCAAGTTGCTAAGATGGAGCCTAGGGTTGCAAGCATATGATATGTCAGTGCAGCACCACAGTGAGGTTAGCAATGCCAATGCAGATGGGTTCTCAAGACAGGGAATGGGGTAATATTCAGATAGACCTAACCCTCTCAAGCAACATTTCTCAAGGGTCACTTGAAAAACTAACTTGAGTTCTTGGGGGGGATATGTGAAGGCTACCAGCCTAGCTAGATAGAATTTTGTAAATAATTCTATGTCATTAGTAAATATTAATGTAATCCATAGTTTGTTTTACAAATGTAAAGAGAACTATATGTTATGATTAGACTATATGTTGTACTGAGCTTCAAATATGTAACCACAGTGCACTCTGCTGGAAGAAAGCTGAAAAGTCAGGCATTTTATGACTGTTTGATCTCCAGCTTGGAGACAGGATGTCTGGACTAAGGAATTATTTCTATTGTCTTAGGACAAGAGTTAATTACTAGATTTTACATGTAAAATGTCTTATTGACGTGGCTTCCTGCAGGTACAGATTACAAAAAGAAATGTAAATTTTGAGTTTCTGTTAGCCTGGTAAACTAAATCAGAACTGTTAAGAATGATGTAATCTGAAATGACTCAGCAGTACTGGGTTATCAATTTAAGACTTTCTGAGAGAGAAAGATAAAGCATTTTGGATTTTGTATGAACCTGAACAATTCAACTCATCAGCACTCTGCCTTTGCTCTGTAAGTAAGATATTTATTTAGAAAAGTGATTTCTCTTAGAGATAGATAGAAATAACCAGATTACTCTGGCTGTTTTCTATATTTACGTCAGACTATTCTACAGTATTGTTTTAAAACATTTTCCTGTGATGTCTGAACTCTGTAATGTCATTGTGTTGAAGTAATAAGATGTGTCGTGTTATTATTATTATTATTATTATTATTATTATTATTATTAAATATTTTTAAACCTTTCAATTGTGGCTGTTTTGTGTAAAGGTAATTTAAGCTCTTAGAGTACATTGCATGTATTTGGTGATAGTGTCCAAGCCACTCCAATAGCTTTAGCCCTGGGTCACACTTACTAGTTAGGTAACAGTAATATTACACAGTGAAATTGTTCACCCTTTGGGAAGGGCGTTATTAGCTGATAAATAGTGGTTGTTGGCAGTGGATTACTACCTTATAGCCTGGGCAGAAAGGGGCATAGCTGGAGAACTTGTGCCAGCCTTCCCCAGGATTGTTTGTGTGTTTGTACATGTCATATCTTAAAGTTTGTGTGTGTGTGTGTGTGTGTGTGTGTGTGTGTGTGTGTGTGTGTGTGTGTGTGTGTGTGTGTGTGTGTGTGTGTGAACTACTTCGGCAGGGACACGAAGCAATGATTGGACAGAGAGGGTGATGAAGGTTTTAGCTTGACCACTAGGCTGAGATTTGGACCCTATAGCTGTGCCAGTAGGGAGTCTTGTTGGGGATCTGGACAGAAAGGGAGAAACCAGCTCCAGACTGACTGTGATTTCTGTGCAACCTTAAGGGGAATTGTACTTTACTGTGTGTGTACTTGTTATTCTTCCCAATGTGCACACCCCTCACTGGTGCTAGTGGTGAGGACTGAGACTTCTTGATTACTGGGACAGTGCATGGGCATCACAGCCATATTCAAGCTTGGGTATTCAAACATTCTTAGCAATGGCCCTATGAGCAGAAGGTGAAAGGAGGGGACTGATCTTGTAACATAGTTTTACTTGAGCAAGGGCTGTATTAGTTACATAATATGTGTGTATGTGTGTGTGTGTGTGTGCGTGTGTGTGTGTGTGTGTGTGTGTGTGTGTGTGTGTGTGTATGTGTGTGTGTGTGTGTGCGTGTGGTGAAGGAAAGGCCAAGGTCAAGTATTATGCCTAGGTATTCTGTTCCCTTTAACATCTTTTAAGAGAATGAATAGTGGGTAATTTCTTGGCTGCGGCAAATGACATTGATTTTCTTGATTTTCTAGTAGTTTGCTAGTAGTGGGCCAGGTGCGTAACTAAGTGAAATTTTCTTGTAACTTGGTGTACAGGTCAGAGAGGTTAATCCTGGATTGCAGGAGGAGCATATCATCTGCATGCATTATTAATTTAAGATTTGGTAATTTTAGGAGGGAGATCATCAATAAAAAGAGAGAAAAGAGAAGAGGACCTAGCACAGACCCTTGCAGTACACCTGTATTAAATTTACCAGCAGTAGAGGATGAGTTATTCCATGGACTTGGAAGGTTTTTGTCTTTTAGATACCTGCAAAACCAGCAGATAGTGTTACCTCCAAAGTTGAATCTTTTGAGTTTGTTGAAAAGAAGGTCGTGGTTTACCATTTCAAAAGCCCTTCACATGGCAACAAACAGACCTGCAGAAATAAGCACATCATTTAGGTTGCAGTAAATGGTATCAGTGGCCATTACTAGGGCAGTAAAAGTACTGAGGGCATCGTGAAATCCATGTCATGCATCACTTAACTGGCTACAGCTGTTAATGTTCTTTTGCTTGGATAAAATTTTTCAAATAATTTGGTAATAGAGCACAGGGTAGAACTAGATCTATGAAATTTCAACTCATTAGGAGAAGTGACTTTAAGCAGAGGGAATATAACTGTGTGCTTGAATGCTAGTGGGACAGTGCCTGACATGAGAGAGATCAAAGATATGAATAAGGGGTTTAGAGATTTTTTACAGCTGTAAGCTTTAGGATGGTGGGATGAAGACTGCTGGATTTAGATCCAAAATTGCTGAGTTTGGAAAGGAGGGACTCAGTCTGCTTTACTGAAATTTCAGGAGTGAGAGATTGTTTCATAAGAGGCTAGAGGGTCTAGATCAGGGGATGAACACTCTTCTTCTTTGCTGGAGGGGGAGTATATTTATGGAAATGCTTTAATTATGTTGGATATGGTGAACTACAAAAAGTGAACATAATCATTAGCAAAGATGGAATGGTTCGATGTTAAGGGTTCATTCTTGGTAGCTGAAGAGTTATTTAATGTCCCTGTTAAACTAGTTCTTCCAGGCTGAATCTCTGTCTTTAATTTTGTTTTTATAATCCACTAAAAGCCATGGGCAACACTGTGATCGAAGTTTTCATTTTGTAAGGGGGTACAGTGTATCCTGAATTATACTTAGTTCTAAAGGAGAGCTGGGTTCATACATGGCATTCAGGGGAGTCCAATCTATAGCACCAATCAGGATGCTAAGATTTAGTAGCTTATTATTAGGGAAAGACCATCATCCTTCAGTTATTTGAGGAGGTCTTTTATATGTTCTGAATGACCAGGTAGATTTAATGATTGAGTGGTCACTCAGTGAACTGGGGAGTAGTTCAGTGTGAAGGCACATCTTTTGTATGTTGGTTATTGTTGGTGTGGAGAAAGAACCATGTATTGTATTGGTGTCAGTAGAAGCTTGCATTATTTGGGCCAGGCTAATTTGCTGAAACATTTTTTACGAGGCAAAGAGTCTTTTCCAATAGCACTGTTATTAAAGTCACCAAGAATAACTGCCTTATTATGCATGCCTTTAGGGAGCATATGTTGTAGAGTTTTATGTAAAAGAGAGACAGAGGAGGTGATGGGGATGTAAACTGTGACAATCCACATGCAAGTTTGCCCACCTAATGTGATGTAAGACTACCTGATTGGGAATCTTATCATCTGCAGTATGAGAATTAGTACAATCCACAACTGTAATTGAGCCATTCCTTTTGTCCAGAACTGAAGCACTGTAACCTGCAACCAAATCTAGGGCCTAGTCTGCTGTCAGTTTAAAGATAGATAGATAGATAGATAGATAGATAGATAGATAGATAGACAGACAGATAGACAGAAAGATAAACCGATAGATAGATAGACAGATAGCTAGATTGCTAGATAATAGATAGATAGATAGATAGATAGATAGATAGATAGACAGATAGATAGATAGATAGATAGATAGATAGACAGACAGATAGATAGATAGATATATAATAGATAGAAAGATAAATAAATAGACAGCTAGCTAGATAGATAGATAGACAGCTAGATAGATAGATAGATAGACAGACAGAGATAGACAGACAGATAGATAGAAAGATAGACAGACAGATAGATAGATAGATAGATAGATAGATAGACAGAGACAGACAGATATATAGACAGATATATTGATAGATTGACAGACAGACAGATATATAGATAGATAGACAGGTAGATAGACAGACAGATAGATAGGCAGACAGACATATGTATATATAGATATATAAATAGATAGATAGACAGATAGATAGATAAATAGATAGATAGATAGATAGATAGATAGACAGACAGATAGTTAGATAGACAGACAGATAGGTAGATAGATAGATAGATAGATAGATAGATAGATAGATAGATAGATAGATAGATAGACATAGTAGTTGTCCTGTAGAAAATCAGAGGGGCAATGATTAACCTTAAGCCATGTTTCTGATATAGCACGAATATAGAGCTTTTTTGTTGCCAGTCATGCTTCAAGACTGATCCATCTCTTATTAAGACTGTATTCATTACAGCAAGCAATTTTAAGGTCTTTATTTCTGATATGATAGGTGACTGGGTTCTGTATTTGAGGGCTGAATTGAGGTGGTCCTGAGTTTGAGTGACTCTCTCCTAAATGTGTAAGTAACGGTAAGGAGGAGCTTTGAGAGAAGATCCTTACATTTTGGTTTGAGGGCTGGTGACCTCGATTATGAGTAAGGATTGCAACATAATTTGTTCCCTAGTACTAGTAGCATGTCAGTTTATTGCTGGTGGCAGTTAGTAGATTGTTTATTATTATTTGCCAGTAGTGGGTCTGAGAAAGGCTGGGGGGGGGGGTTCCAGACATGGACAAGAAAGAGGCAAAGTACCTGTAAAGAGTAGACTGAAGGCTAAAATGACAGGCAAAATAGTAAGACAGCATGCTAAGGAAAGTGCTGAGACATTAATAATTGGCATCAAGTGTCTGCAAGATAGGGTCATAACTTGTAAATATAGCAACAGACCATGGATGGGAAAATATCAGAGGTATAACAGATAATATAGCATGATACCTGGAGGGTAAGAGAAGTGCTAAAACAGAGAGAAAGAGCTGGTATGTCTTTTCCATCCTATTAAGAGGAGGTGAAAAGGTGGGTAAAAGTAGCATCCCTGCCTAAATGTTGCCACTGCTGTGTTTATGCCACTCAATTAAAAAAGTAGAAGCTCCAGACAGGAGAAAATAGTATAATTCATTATCTACGAAGGTTGTGTCAGGAAATGAACTGAAATACAGCTTATATCTGCAACCTAAGTAATGAGTTAAAAGTTTGAATACAACCTGCCACCTAGGCTAAGAGTTGATATGGCCAGAGTAGGACCACAGCCTACCTACCACCTAGGTTGTGCACATAGGTTAAATAGCACAGCCTTCATACCACCTAAGCTATGTGCATAGGTAAGTAGCACAGCCTACTTACCACCTTATCTATGTGCATAAGGTAAGTAGCATAGTCTACCTGCCACCTAAGCTATGTGTACAGGTAAGTATCATAGCCTACCTGCCATCTAAGCTATGTATACAGGTAAGTAGCACAGCCTACTTGCCACCTAAGGTATGTAGCACAGCCTAACTGCCAGCTAAGCTATGTGTACAGCTAAGTAACACAGCCTACCTGCCAGCTTAGTTATGTGTACAAGTAAGTAGCACGGCCTACCTGCCAGCTGAGCTATGTGTACAGGTAAGTACCACAGCCTACCTGCCACCTATGTTATGTGCACAGGTAAGTAGTGCAGCCATTGAAAATAGCTGGGAATGAAAGGTTAAGTAGAACAGCCTGCCTGCCACTAGGCTTTCTGTATACATTAAATAGCATAGTCTCTATACCATGCAGACTGTTGGAGTAGTAGTACTGAAGATGAAATAGCTGGAATGAAAAAAAAGTACAGCCACTTTACTCTTGGACAACAGAGTAAATGGACCTGACAAGAGAAGGAAGATATCAAAATGGCTGGGAAAATATGGGCTTGCATATAGCTTTACCTACCTATCAATAATGCCAGAATATCAGATGGTGTCAAAGCCCTTGGCCAGGTCCAGTTAGGCAGTATGAATGGATTTGCCTGTGACTAATGCATCAGTGACTTTTCAAAGCAGCCCACCAATGCTCAGGAGATAGGATCTACCATTAACAAACCCAAACTGGCATGAGTTCATGGCTTGCAGATTGCTTATGTCCTTGTTAATAGGCCCGATGATGATGTATTCCATTTCTTTGCAGATAAGACTGGTGAGTTTTATAGGTCTATAGTTTCCAGGATCAGTAGTGGGTGCGACCTTGTGAGGCAGAAAGACTACAGCAGTTCTACACACCTCGGGTATGTATCCAGTAGAGAGGCTGTGACTGAATAGGCTTCATAGCAAGCCTATGAGACAGTGTCTGGTGCTGACAAGAAAGCGGCCTAGTATATTATCAGGACACATGGAGGGAGTGATTTTGGCACTGGATAGAGAACTCAAGATCTGCTCAGAAGTTATCAGAGGGGATAGAGTGGGTATGTTAATATATTATGAAAGTTAGGGAGGAAGATACAGGGGTAAAGTTATAGTTGAATTTGTCCTCTAATATATTAGCTATGTACTTTGAGGATGAGTATATTTTGTTATGTGTAGGGTATATGCATTGCTGAGCATTACTTTTAACTTTTTGTACCTAGTAAAATAAAGCTTTGTGGTTGCCCTTAGCATATGTCGCAGTTTTCACTTTATACTTGATTTTGGATGATTTGATTTGATTTTGCTTCTGAGTACTTTGTTGATCTTTTTGAGTTTTTCTACAGACAATCGGGTATTAAGATTGCGCTTAAAAACTATGAGTTTCTTCCTTTTATTGCATAGTTTGGTTGTACTATGGTTCACCATATGGGTACTATTCATGGATATGGTATTGTATTTGTCTTATAGGATCCAATACTTCAGTGATGCGAGGATAAACTATATCTCTAAATGTGAACAAATACATATTCATACCTTACATTTCCTCACTCTCCTTTCTTTACTCACTTCTTTACTTCTATCAATTTCTCTCCCCTTGCTTTCTCTCTAAATATACCATAAGCCTGCTTTTTTTCTCACTTCATATTGCAATTCCTGTTTGTATTATACCAGCTTACCTTTAATTTCTTTATAAACTGGCTAAACTTTCTCTATTAAGTCATTGTCATATAATTGTATCTATTCTTAACCAATGTTTTCATATGTCTAATTTGGTATAATTATTTAAACTGTATTTGTTTTTTTTGTATTATTTTTAAAAACTATAAAATTATTGTTCTTAAAATGTTTTGTTAATACTTTAGAATTTTTCTCCTTAGGCCTCCACTGAAAATGGGCTCCATCACAGTCAGACTTTGCAAGTAATCAAATGTAAATAAATAAATACATACATATGTACATACATACATACATAAATGTTTTGAGATGGGCATAGAAACTACCAGAAAATGTGGCAGTATGGAAGACGTAGTCAAAAAGGTAAAGAGGGTGCTTACACTGAATCAGTTGATCAGTTAGCTGGAGTAGGTGTGCCTTAATGTACTCTCTAAAGGTAGAAAGGTTTTGTGATAAATCAGGTTTTGCTCTCATATTAAGTGCTACTGAACAGTTATCACATTTGACAAGTGATGTGGTAACCATGGGAGTTATGCATAGGGGTGGCGGTACTGAGGAGAATCAGGTCCAGTATTTATGAACCCCTACTTGGGATTTAAACAGGTTGGTCTAAACAGCTGGCATGAATGTATGTCCAGGAATATAGTCACTTGCTTACTGAAACTATACATTTAATAAAACTCTTACACACTCACAACTCACACATATGCAAACACACAAACACACACACACACATATGCATGCACACACACAAACACATACACACACACACACACACACACACACACACACACACACACACACACACACACACACACACACACACACACACACACACACACACACACACACACACTGACACACTTGTGCCTGGATGCTCACACAGACCCCATAATTTCCAGGAAAGATTAGTAATATTCTCCAACACAACAGTCTTTTGCGCTTGCTCATTGTAGTAAACTGTTACTACCCCAGATTGCCAGGCTGGGGACCTCTTCAGGTAGTTTCCACTCTTGTTAATAAGTCAAATAATCATAAACACAAATGGCAGTGCATGCACAATAGGCTGGTCAGAGGAGTCAGATACCAGCATCTTGTCCCTGTTTAGCAACAAGTGCGTTCTTTATAAATTAACAAACACATAAGTATATAATTAGCCAATTTTTAAAGTGAATAAACAAACAAACTTTACTTAGGAAGGAATGAGTTAAACAATACAGTTAATAGTTAAATATACAATGAGATAATAAAATTGCACAAAAAGTCAGAAAATAATTTCTTTAAACAAATAAGTTGGAATAAAGGGAGGCGCAGTGGTGCAGCGGTTAACGTTGTCGCCTCACAGCAAGAGGTTCTCCGGTTCGATTCTCGGCTGGGGTGCCTTCTGTGTGGAGTTTGCATGTTCTCCCTGTGTTCGCGTGGGTTTCCTCCGGGTACTCTGGTTTCCTCCCACATTCCAAAGACAAGCATCTGGAGCATTTCTCCCCAGGCCTCCGCTGAAAACAGGCTCTGTGGAACCTAGTCGGACCTTCCCAGTCAAAAAAAATGTTAAATAAATAAATAATAAAATAAAGAAAACATCTAACTATTGCTAGTCTTTCTGAACTACAAGAATTAGTGGGTCTTAAGCTAAACTTACCTGAATTCTGAGGCAGTGACACGAGTACTGAGACCATCATTCACATACATACCTTTCAACCTCTTAGAGCAAGAAGTCTGGACAAAGTCATGAAAAAAAGTGGGACAAAGGCCCAAAAACAAGAGCATTTTTAAATATTGCTCTTACAAACTTAGAAAGTTGATATAATAACAGGTTTTGAATTAGCATGAATTTTCTGAAGGATATGACGTCTGAAACTCAAATGGCTGTCATTATTTTCTAGCTGCAATCTGTAATGATTTACCACTAATTTGCCAGAAAACCACAATTATATGAAAAATTAACCAAAAATATGAGGCCAAAATCTGGACATTCTGCGAAAATCTGTACAGTTGAGAGGTATGTAACATGGCACAGGTTCCAGCTAGCATTCCTTCTCAGCTGTGACTGTTTCTTCCCAGCTATTCTTGGTTTACATCTCTTTTTCTCATACAGAAGCAGATTTTCACATGTGCATACTCATAGGTTCATAGGTTCATAGGTTCATACTAGGCTATCTGCCCTAGGGCATTTATAAGCCTAGCCAGAGTTGTGTGGCTTTCACCACCCTTTAGGTTGAAGAATACTATACCCATTCGTTTGCCGTGCCTCTGTCCAGCAGTGATACAGAGATGATCCCCGGGGTAAACCTACGATCTCCCATCCACTGGTCATGATTCCTCTTGAACACAGCCAGCGAGGTGCTCTGTCTCACATGGACTGGGATTCTGTTCCACAGCATAGGGAGTCTCTGGGTGATGAATCTGTCCCTCCAGCACGTCCTATTTATATCCGTGTTGAGGTTTAAATCTCTTGCTCTTGTGGCTCTGGTGGATTTGGATTTTTTGAGGTGGAGCATGTCCATTAATTCCGGGTTGGACATGGCCTTGTATGTCAGGCACAGGTCACCTCTGAGCAGATGGTATGTGACTGAACAGAGCTGGAGTTTCTTCAGTCGGGCAGCATATGGCATATTTTTGAGCCCCTTTATCCTTTTGGTGAGGAACTTTTGGGGTCTTTCCAATTGCTGCAGGTGTCGGGTAAGATACATTCGAATGGGGCATTGTACTCAATCATTGGTCTGATAAGTGAAGAGTACAGGGGAACAATGACCTCCCTTGATCTGGATGTGAATCCCTTCATAATCAGGTGGGCAATGTAGAAGGTCCTCCTAACCACTTTGGCAATGTGAGTGTCAAAAGAAAGGTTACTGTCAACTTGGGTCCCCATGTCCCTGATAACCTCTTCTGTGCTTAATGGATTGCCACCTATGTGGTAACTTGGGGTTACCTTGTTTTACCAAAGGGTATGACTATACATTTTTTGGCGTTTAGCTTAAGGCCATGGCTCTGGCACCAGTTATCCATTTGTATGAGACCTCTCTGAAGGATATCTGTGTCTGATGGATTTTCAACTATGGCCCAGTTTGCAGTCATCTGCAAACTTTGTCAGCCACAATCCTCCTATGTTTGCCTGCACTTCTGAAAAGTAGATGCCGAACAAGAGGGGGCCCAGGACTGAACCCTGTGGGACACCGCTTGTGACCGGCTTGGAGTCTGACATGGCACCAGCAACTCTAACCCTGTGGGTTCTGTCCTTGAGCCAGTTTGCAACCCATCTTGTGACATATGGGTTTACATTTAAGCTGGTGAGCTTTTCTATGATACCCGAGTGGGGTATTGTGTCGAAAGCTTTGCAAGGTCAAGGTAGGCTGTGTGAACTGCCTTACCCTCATCAATGGCCTTGGTGACTGTTTCAAAAAAGTCGACCAAGTTCAAGAGGCATGATCTGCCATTGACAAAGCCGAATTGGGTAGGATCCAATGTCTGTAGGTCCCCTATGTCTTTATTTATGAGTTCCATTATGATCCTCTCCATAGCTTTGCAGACCAGGCTTGTTAAGCTTATGGGGCAGTAATTACCAGGGTCCGTAGAAGCACCGCCTTTATGGAGTGGGACCACAGTTGCCATACGCCACTCTTTGGGTACGTATCCTGTGGTAAGGCTAAGATTAAACAGCAGCCTTAAGTGTGGGTTTAGTTCCTCATTGAGTTCGTGTAGCACACAGCCGGGGACACCATCCGGTCCCATTGATGCTGTGTTTTTAGCTTTAGAGAGAGCAGCTCTCACCTGGGCATTTGAGATGATTGGGAGGCTACACTCTGCTGGGATAGATATTTCTCCTTTTGGGGGGGAGGGAGGAGAGAAATTTTCACTGAACCTGTCTGCCAGTATGTTTGCAATGTCTGTGGGTTCAGTGATTTTTGTATCATTTTGGACTAATTCTGAGCATATCTGGGAGTTTCCACCCAGATTTCTAACATAGCTAAAGAAGGCCTTATGATTGTCTTTTGAGTCCTTGGCGACTTTTCTCTCAAAGTTGGCCTTGGATGATTTTATGAGTGATTGTAGTTTTTTACTAGTATTGATCAGAGATGTCTTCCCTTTTAGGGATTTTGCTCTATCTTGTAGTAGCTTTCTCCTCTTGTTGTAAAGTTTGTTTATGGCTGGGGTCCACCAGATCGGGCGCTTGCCTTTGGTGGAAAGGGTCTTGATTTTATTTGGGATTGCTTGATCCATGCAATCCTGGAGGTGCTCGTAGAAAGCATTTTTAAGGGATTCAGCAGCGTGGGTTGTGGTTTCCAATGGCTCAGGGGCCTTGAAGGATACCACACCAGTCTTAAGAAGTGTGAAGTTGGCTTTTGAGAAGTTCTTCACTGTGGTCTTTTGTGGGGGGTGGGGGCGGGATGTGGATCTCCAGTGAGATTAGTTTATGGTCTGATCTCACCAATGAGGGATATACTTCCGGTGTGGAGCATATTGTCCCCATGTTTGTGATGATCAGGTCTAGTATATTTTCACCTCTTGTGGGAATGGTGACAAGTTGTTCCATAGCATTTGAGTTTATGAACTCCAGGAACCTTTGGGCTAGGGTATTGGGGCTTGAGTAATGTTCCCAGTCTATGTTTGGGTAGTTGAAGTCACCCAATATGATGGTGTTTGGAGAGACATTTATACTCTCCAGTGTCTTCAGGAAGGCTGTGTGGGGTTCCTGAGTTTGAGAGGATGGCCTGTAACATGCTACAAACTGTAGAGCAGTTTTGCCTATGGTTAATTGCACCTGAATAGTCTCTGATGCTTCGTGAGTTGCCACCAGCCTGGAGGTGTGGGTATCCTTGATGAATATGGATACACCCCCTCCTTTTGTGGTACGGTCCGGGTTTTGGGGCCGGAACGCATGATATGAGGTAAAACCTGATAGTGCCGGGGTGCTCTCAGGAGCCTTGAACTAGGTTTCAGTCACAGCACAGACATCGATGTTCTCCATACTGAGGAGGGCTTCGAGGGCGTGCATCTTGAGATTTAGACTTCTGGCATTGAGCAGCATTACCCTTAGTTTTTTTCCATTATTGTTTTCTATGGCGGTGGGTTTAGAATTTGAGCCTTGTCTAAAAAGGCACTATGGGGTGGCAAGAGCCTTTGCCAATATCCGGAAACCCAGGGGTGACAGGTGCAAGCCATCCCTTGTGAAGCAGCATGGCTTGTCAAGCATGTCATTCCAGGCAGACAGACATTGGCTCCCCTTAGAATGACACCAGAAATTAAGCCAATTATTAAAACTGATCATTTTGTCTCTGTATTGTGGCATCATTCTTGGTGAAGGTAGGATACTGCTCAGGGTCAGGGTCATACCAGCCTGGGCTACATAATCTGAGAGCTCCTTTATGTCTCTTTTCATGTAGTCCAGGGAGGTACGTCTCAGGTCATTCACACCGGCATGGACAATGACTGAGTCATACTTGTACTTGCTGTGGAGTGACCTGAGTGCTTGTGTTATGTGGTGGATTCTAGCGCCCGACAGGCAGCTTACTGTGACCCTCTCCTTGTTCAGTCTGGTGAGTGGGACGTCAGTGTGTCTGACTATGGAGCCACCTATGACAAGTGTGTCTGGCATTGTGTTTGGCCTTAAGGGCTGTGACTGATTTGCACACTGACTTTGTGATCTATGTGTTGCTTGTGTTATGTCATGAGGTGGCAGTTGTTTGGGTGTCTGCTTTCTGCTACTACTGAGCCTTCTTACTTGCTTTTGGATAGCTGCCTCTTTGAAGAATCTTCTAACTGCCTTTTTATGGTTGTTGGCATCCTAATCGGGAACAGTCCCAAATCGTCTAATTACATTTGTACAGAGAGCTACAACTTTAGAACTTCAAGAAAGGATTTACAAGTTTATACGCATTTGCATGCCACTTAAAGTAAAACAGATATTTCAGATTAAATTGCATATTTATGAACCACTCGACCAGCAAAACAAACCAAAAGGTATAAATACAAATGTATTGACACACTCGTTTAATCTATCCCAAATAACCGGTGGAGCCTCCAAAGCACCAAATGTATCTGGCCATTTGTTATTATGATCACTCATACTGGTAACAAAACTATCACAAGTTCTTTGAGAACAATCTGCATTATCTTCCCTAAAGATATGCGACAAGCCACAAGAGGATTGTTCACTGGCCATAAATCCCCAAAATATATGAACCATGAAAAAAGAAAAAACTTATGAACCACTTGACCAGTAAAACAAACCAAAAGGTATAAATACAATTTTTTTTCGTGATTCATACAAATTGCATATTTGTGGTTTACTTGCTGACAATTTTACATAACCCAATTGCAGCTCACATGTCAGTTATAGTCAGATATGGGAAACAGTGGTGTACTTTTGTATAAATGTCACAGGTGCTTTTTAGAAGGCTAAAAAATCTTAATCCTCCAGGCTTGCTTGTATATGGGTTTCCCTAAAAGTGATCTAGGACTAGTTGGTCAGATTGCAGGTATCTGAACATCACTGAATAAAGTTAAATTTCATTACTAATGAAAGGTTAGATACTTAGCATGAGATTCCTAATTGTGCAAGACTGGCATGCACTTCAGTGAAAATTTTCTCCTTTCGCTGCTGTTGTCTGATTGTACATGAGCCTTGCATCTGTGAGAAGCTGCTCTTCGTGCAGCAGTATTTATTGGTTCCTTGCATACATGCAATCACCAGAAGTTGGAAATTTCTATATAAAAACACCTCAGGACTTTACCCAAGTCCTACATTACTCACGGGACAACTAGTTTTTGTGGTAAGCAGCATTTACACATTTAGCTAGGGCTGTTTAGTTCTGCCTTACCATATTATACCACCCAGGAATATTGCTGCTCAAAAAGCAACTGGTTTGGGTGCTGGGCAGCATTGCTGGTTAGGTTAGCTACAGATTACGCTAAGTAAACACCCTTCTTTCATTTGGTTAAAGACACCCTGCACTCCTATCCCTTGCAAGTACACATTAGGGCCTGCAGCCATGGATGGACACTTTCCTGCTATCTGTGTATCCAGCTTAGTGGATATGGGCATCCTGCTGCAATGTAACAATTGCCTTATGCACACTCACAACATCTTAATTCTTGAGCAGACCGATACATTAACTGAGGGATGTAGTTACACATTCACACTGGAGGCTAGACTCTCACATACAGACACAAGAAGCAATAAACAGGTTATCAGCGACACACACATCACTCACTGCACACACAAAGGGCTACACACATAGACACATCATATACAGAGGTGCTCACATGTAACTTACCCACACCTCAAAGGCCACTCAGGCATGGTCTTCAGAAACTCCACATGTACACAAACACAACAATTCCCATCACAACACATAAAGCCACATCTCACTGTGCCTCACTTATGAAGCCCATAAGGCAAAACACTCTACAACCCAATATTCTGGCCATAGGAGACTCCACTGTGAGACACACTGATGTCCCTCTTACCAGGCTGGATAAGGGGAAGGTTACAGTTAGTTGTCTGTCAGGGGTCAGGATTTGCAAGATCATGCAAGCACTCAGGTCACTTACCCCTAAGTATCTGTATGACTCAATCATAGTCTATGTGAGTGTGAATGACCTGAGACATACCTCCTTGGACTATATGAAAAGAGACATTATTCACCTCATAAAATATGTGCACAGGCAGGTGTAGCATTTAAGCAGCATTCTACCGTCTTCAAGGATGATGCCACAATACCATCAGAAAATGATCAACTTTACCAATTGGCTTACCTACCGGTGTCATTCCAAAGGGATCCAATACTTGTCAGCCTTGAAGGACACGGTTGACAGGCCACTCTACTTTGCTAGGGATGGTCTTTACCTGTCACCTCTAGGCTTTCAGATATTGGCCAAAGTCATTATCCGCCTAATAGTGCCTTTTTTAGGCATTGCCAAACAGACAAACCTTCCAACATAACAAAAGCTACTCGGGACAAGCTAAAGGTGTTAGGAGTCTCAACAAGAAACTGCACTTCCTGGAAACTCTCTTCACCCTGGAGAATGCTGACATCTGTGCAGTTACTGAAACATGGTTCAAAGCCACATAAAGCACTCCAGCAGTGCATGGCTATAACTCCTTTCATATGTTTCAACCATCCACTGAACATGAAAAAGCAAAAAGCAGAGGTGTATCTATCTACGTAAAGGATAAGCACACCTCCACTGCTTAAGCAATAAGACAAGCTTCAGTTACTCCATGTCCAAGTAACCATGGAAAAAATCCATTACCATATCCTTGCTAGCTAAAGAACCAGGAATCCCTTAAATCATATCTGAAGTTACTAGAATCACTCACCAGCCAGCCTAACACCATACTCATGGGTGATTGTAACTACCCCTCCATTAACTGGGAGGCATACATGACCACTAACATCCAAGCCCAAAGATTTCTTGACTTTTTAAATCCAAATGCCGTTGAGCAGCTAGTCTGCAATTCCATTAGTGGAACATATACCCTAGAATCTGGTACTCACAAATATGGAAGAACTTTGCACCCCCCCCCCCCCCAGTGTGATGTCCTTGCTGGTAAGATCAGATCACAAAGCAGTTACCCTTGAAATAAAGGTACTATTAGTCCCACCAGCTAACCCCAAAAACTTTAAGAATTTGTCTAAGGAAAGTTACCCACTACTAAGGGATAGCATAGCTAGTTTCCAAGCACCCCCAAATCTAGAAAACACAGAAAACTATGCAGAGATATACAGAAAATCCCTGTACAACCATATAAACAACTGCATAGACACACCAGCACCAGACTAAAATAAACCCTGGTCAAAAACCACAAAAACAAGCCACCCTGGTGGACCCCTGCTATTAATAGGTTGTACAATAAAAGAAAGATAATCTTGTTGAGCAGTAAGAGGGAAAGTGCACAACAGAGCAAAACGTCCCTCATTATTCTAAACAAATGAATGAGGCAACTAGTCAAGTCTATGAATGCAGATTTTAATGTAAAAAATCACCTCCCAAGCTAAGGATAACCATAAGACATTTTTCATTTATGTCCACAACTTTAAGGGCAACACCCAACAATGTGAGGTGCAGAATTAGTTTGTAGATGGCGTCACCTATACTCAGCCAGAAGATATAGCAAATCTGCAGGCCAACAAATTCAGCTCAAATTTCACCTCCCCATCACCCCTATTTCTTCCCCTAGAAATACTTTCCACCATTCCATAGCCAGTTATCACCAAAGAGTAGCTTGCCACTGCACTCTATAAAGCTAAAAACATAGCTTCAATGGGGTTTGATGATATACCACATTGCATCTTAAACAGCTTAAATCAGGACTTATCTGTCCCATTAGGATCTCTATTTAACCACAACCTCTGGGCTGGCTTTGTCCTGATAGAGGGGAGGACAGCAGCAGTCATCCTATGCATAAAGGAGGACCATCGACTGACTCAGGAAATTACAGACCCATAAATTTGACTAGACTTATATGTAAAGTCATGGAAAGAATAATCATGGACCTAATAAATAAAGATATAGGAACCCCAAAACACTGGACCTGACCCAATTCAACTTTGTCAAGAGCAGGTCATGCCTAATGAGTCTGGTGGATTTCTTAGAATAAATCACTAAGGCCATGGATAAGGCTGTCACCACCTACCTCGATGTGGCCATGGCATTTGACACAATTCCCCAGTCCAGTTGTTGTTGTTGTGTCTTTCGGCTTTTCCTGGTTAGGGGTCGCCACAGCGGAACTCTGGTCCGCTAATGATTGGCAGTAGATTTTTACGTGCTGAGTTGCCGGCCCTGACGCACAACCTTCAATGAAGGTACATCCATTCACGCATGTCTCCACACAGAAGACGCTCTAGCTGAGAATCAAACGGGACAACATCTTACTGTGAGGTGACAATGCTACCGCAGTACAATTCCCCAGTCCGGTATTATAAATAAATTCACAAAACTGGTCATAAATCCCTATTTTACCAGATGGATAGTCAACTGTCTCACAGACAGGATCCGTGTGGTTAAACGTGGGTGAATCCAGATCGAGCAAAAGGCCAGTTACTAGTGCTGAGTCACAGAGCGATATACTTCTCTGAAGTCAAGGCTAATGTGGAAGGCCTCTGGATGTCAACTTTTGCCGACAACTGCAAGCTGGGGGCAATCATTGAAACCGCCAATGATGCAGATATTTTTCAGGAGGGTCTAGATAAGACAAATGATTGGTGCCAGAACCATGGCCAAAAACTAAATGTGAAAAAATGCATCATCATATCCATTAGGAAGCCAAATACCCCTACAAATGACAACATCTATAGCACACCCATAACAGTAACTCAGAGGCAAGACATCTAGATACACAGATAGATAGTATGCTGTATTTTGACTGCCATATGTCCACAGTGGTGAGGAAGTCCTTCTATGCGGCACAACTTATAATTGAAGGTATGGCATGTAGATCCACGGAAATTATAGTCCCACTGTAGTTAGCCCTCAGTAGACCAATAATCAAGTACAATGCGCCATTTGACATGTGTTGATATTGACTAGGCACTTACAGCAGCTGCATTGACCTCAGAGGTTCCTAATAAAGAAAATATAGGTTGGAAACAACATGTCCTCTGGTGGTATACTAAAAGCCCTAGCCCTTTAATCTCTCTCTCTCTCCTACTGACAATTAATGGGCAACCTATGCCTGACTTAGAAAATACTCACAAATCTAACCTTGATGAAGCAGCTATACATCTGCAAGTCAAACATCATGAGGGTCATGTAATCTAGGGATCTAAATATAGTCAGTGACTCAAACAAAATATACTGGCAAGATAGATATGTGTCTTAGAGACTGACCCTTCTTCAGAACAGGCTTTCTATTCACATTAAGTAGAGCTCTTCCCTGGCCTTCTTAAAACACAGTTTGGAACAATGGATGGAAAATCACAAATTCAGACTTGGGGTAGTGTGAATGTCCCTTATGGACAGTGGCAATCTGTAAGATACTCAAGGCATAGGCACAAATCCATGTCATCCTCTTGCCCCTAGGGGCTATATATTGGGTAAAATTGGGTTATTATGGCTAGGATTGTAAGGGTTCTTAAGCTGTTAGCCTAGTAACCTCTTATGAACCTATGAGTTTGTATGCAAATACCTATATCTATCTATCTCTCTCTCTCTGTCTATATATATATATATATATATATATATATATATATATATATATATATATACACACACACACACACACACACACACACATATATATATATATATATATATATATATATATATATATATATATATATATATATGTAGATATAGATATATAGATATGTATGTCTGCACATATGTATAAATAAATAGGGAAACTAACCACTTGGCCTCCAGGGTGAAGTTTTCCCTCTCCCCTGGGTAGTGCAATCTCGGAGTTGGAATATTTAGTTGGTGGGGGGGGTGAACCCCCTTACTTGGGTGGGATTCATTTTTGTGTGTTTTATTATTTTAACCTGGTGGACAAGTGGTTTGTTTCCTGGTGAAAGCAGTTCGGTGCTTCGTGGTTTCAGAATTTTCAGCTTTCATTGAAGTCGTCTCGTCCAAATGGAATTCAGGTAAGTGGTCTTATGGTTAATCAATGCAGACCCATATATATATATATATATATATATATATATATATATATATATATATATATTATATACATATACAGAGAGAGAGAGAGAGTTCAGGAGTGTGGGTGCTTGCCACCCATGCAGGTATGTAAGCTATGCACTCTGTTTGATCTTTCATTGTGAAGTCTCCATGGATTTATTATTTCTAGATAAAACAATTTAACAACTGAAGAACTATCTTTCTCATCTAGGCATCAGAAAGGCAAGCACCGGTTGTTAAAATGAACACTACTTTAGAACTAGTTCATGGCTGGCTTCAGAAAAGATGAATATCATACAAGAGAAGCACAGCCCTCCAGTTTCACTTCTGTACAATTCTTTTGCCTTCCTGCCACAGACAGTTTCCACTGATGACTAAGATGACTACTGGAACTTCTACAGAGGAGATCCACAGAATCGTGACACTGTACCACAGAGGAAAATGAAGCAATACCTGACATGGAATTCCATTCTTAGATGCTAAAATTAGTGGAAAGAGGAATCAGACAGGCTCATTAATTAGAAGGAACAGAAAAAAATGGGGGAAAGGCTGCACAAAGAAGAGAAAAACAGATGTTACTGCCTGTGGTCAAACAAGCCGTATGGGAAACAGAAAGGAGCAGCAAAGGAGTAATCTGTCAAACTGGAGAGTAGACTTAGACAACAGACAGTAAATCATTCTGCAAGGTGCTGCCTGTCTAATGGATTGAGAGTTAAAGGTACCCCAACCCAATTTCAGAATCAAACAATACTAGTGGTGTGGGAGCTCAGGGTATAGGTAGCACTGGGACTGCAGATATGCTGGAAAGGAGCTAAGCCTGTACTGGTTTGATGATCTGTACTATTCTAGGTTGTAATTTTGGATCCCCAAATGATTGTCCCAGCATTTCATCAGTAAGTGTCTTAATAAGCGAAGGTGTTACTCAGAAAGGCAGAAGAAAAGTCCCATGGTCTGCACTTAGAACACTACAGCAGTTATTGATATAAATTCTGTTGGTATGGCTAACATAAAGACATTATAATAAAGGGAAATAAAATGGATGAATCAAAATGGAGTAACACCAAAGGAAAAACAAAGAATAATGAGTAACAGACCCCCACAGTCCAGGAGGGAAGAGGCCTGATCTAGTGGCATCAATGGCAGAATAATGACCTGATACTATGCTAGTAAAATAAAGGCCATACAAAGAAAATCATGACCGGAATGTAAACATGACAGCATACATAATTAATAACACACAGGGGAGCGATAAACTGCAGGAAGATCAGGCCTATCTCTCTCTCTCTTTATATAAGGGCTAAAAGGAGCACAACATTTTCAGCAAACTAGGATAACTGAATGTCCTTAATGTTGTTCTGGAAATAACACACAATCTGCATTGGAGCTGAACACTGAAACCCTCTTCAGAATGAAGAAAGCCGTAAATAAACAATAGATAGTATTCTGACAAATTAAGAATGTATTGTGGTGACAGGATGCCTAGCGAGGAGTTGTGGTATTGTATGAGGAAGTCGGGTGTGTCAGAGAAGTATGTAAGAGTGGTACAGGATATGTACGAGGGTAGTGTGACAGCGGTGAGGTCTGTAGTGGGAGTGACGGATGCGTTTAAGGTGGAGGTGGGATTACATCAAGGGTCAGCTCTGAGCCCTTTCTTATTTGCAATGGTGATCGACAGGTTGACAGACGAGATCAGACAGGAGTCCCAGTGGACTATTATGTTTGCAGATGACATTGTGATCTGTAGTGAGAGTAGGGAACAGGTGGAGGAGACCCTGGAGAGGTGGAGATATGCTCTAGAGAGAAGAGGAATGAAGGTCAGCAGGACTAAGACAGAATATATGTGTGTGAATGAGAGGGAGGATAGAGGAATGGTGAGGATGCAGGGAGTAGAGGTGGCGAAGGTGGATGAGTTTAAGTACTTGGGATCAACAGTTCAGAGTAATGGTGAGTGTGGAAGAGAGGTGAAGAAGAGAGTACAGACAGGATGGAGTGGGTGGAGAAGAGTGTTAGGAGTGATTTGTGACAGACGAGTACCAGTAAGAGTGAAAGGGAAGATCTACAAGAGGGTAGTGAGACCAGCTATGTTATATAGGTTGGCGACAGTGGCATTGACAAAAAGGCAGGAATCAGAACTTGACATGGGAGAGCTGAAGATGTTAAGATTTGCACTGGGTGTGACAAGGATGGACAGGATTAGGAATAAGTATATTAGAGGGTCAGCCCAGGTTGGAAGGTTTGGAGACAAAGCCAGAGAGGCAAGATTATGTTGGTTTGGACATGTGCTGAGGAGGGATGCACAGTATATTGGGAAAAAGATGCTAAGGATGAAGCTGCCAGGTAACAGGAAAAGAGGAAGGCCTAAGATAAGGTTTATGGATGTGGTGAGAGAGGATATGCAGGTGGTTGGTGTGACAGAGCAAGATGAGAGGACAGGAAGAAATGGAAACAGTTGATCTGCTGTGGTGACCCCTAACGGGAGCAGCCAAAAGAAGAAGAAGAAGTGGTGACACAAAATTTACGTAGTATGCCAGATATTAAATACAGGAACTTGTCTGCAGCCAGATCTAACAACAAGATCATTACTGGAGCCTTATAATGGTGGATCCTCAGACTGTTGTTACTAGAACCTATACAAGATAGGATAGCCTTAGGCCTGATGTTCCCCTAACTTGATAAACATATCCTCTCAGACAGGGAATCAAGCAACCATTAGGGAACAAATGATCATGGACAATATAGTTTACATTCACCTTACCAACAGACCAAACTAAATCACAATCCAGGGTTCTGTTCTTAAGGATGATAAACTTTGACAAAATGGAGTAGTGTCTCAGGAGAACTTAAGCAAAGAAGGCAAAGACTTAGTGTGCATATTCATAAAGGATAATAAAACCGGTATTACAGAATAAGAGGCCTTAAGGTTAACAAATATGAAAACCTAAACATGAGAAAGCACTAGCTAGTGTTTAAATATCTCCTATCAAAATATTAAAATATGGAGTAGTTGTGGAAAAACGTGGTGCATTTCTTTTCCAAATATGTTCCGCTTGTGAAGTCTCTTTTAAAGAAATGATGTAGAGATCACTAGCAAACATTGTACATTTTTGTGCCATTTCAGCTGTAGTTAGGTGGTTTACTGCTTGTGAAGCTCTTGGAGTCCTCCTCTGTTGTATATAAAGGGGCAAAAAGATAGCTGTACATGAGGACATTGAAGCATTTTTGTTATATTAAAATAATGAACAGCTCAATGGCAAAACATTTTACTGATTTCTATGAAAGTAGCTAAACAGGTATAAATTTGCAATAATATATATAATTTCTCAGAACTATGATGTTGTAAAGTACAAAACATATGGAAGAAGAAAAAAGCCTGACTTTTTTAAAATATGGATATTTGAGTCACAAGATATCACAAGGGTCGCCATGGAAGGTGATAAGGCATGTATGTCTCCTGTTTGCTGCAAATTGCACTAGTTTTAGGAATGAATTATTATCGCTGTTTAGTAGTACTTGAATCTTTAAAATAGTTTTAGAATATAAAATTTGGTTAAAAGTGACTTAATATTTTAGTTCTGTTCACTTATTTGTGTGCTAGTAAATTAAGGACTTTAAATACAGCTTTTGAGAATTTTGTTGTCAGGTAACTTGAAAAGGCAAAGAAACAAGGCACCATTTATGAAATAAACATACATATAGGTTATTTTTGAGATGGTCTCCACTGAGGTGATCCATGGAAGTTAAGTATGAAGAAGTTAAAATCTGGACGCCGACACTGAAGAATCACTGCTCGTCCTGGTGATGAATGTTATGTTAGTTCTTGTA
This sequence comes from Protopterus annectens, assembly GCF_019279795.1. NCBI lineage: Eukaryota > Metazoa > Chordata > Ceratodontiformes > Protopteridae > Protopterus > Protopterus annectens. Next base: position 427,291,200 of record NC_056728.1, read on the forward strand.
CAATCATACAAACGCGGGCTTACCGTTTAAGTTTTGCTTTTAACATACTGCTGTATCACAACAACATACTATACTGCTAGTACTGATACTCTTACTGGTACTCTTTTTTGAAACATACTGGAACTTAAGCTGATCAAGTATCCTAAAAACTTAAGACTAAATATATAATACAATAATTCATAACACAAAATCACATATTTACTATGTATTAATACACATTAATACTACTATAATACAAAAATATACTATATTTGTTAAACATAAATTACTATAATCATATAGTTTTATACATATGAATTAAATAATATATAGATATCTATAATAATCCCCTACCATATATAAATATTTAATCTGCATTAAAATATAAAAACTATTATATATATATATATATATATTGAATACTAAAAATACATGGTACAAAATAACAAATAAAATAAGATTCAGAATACATTTTACATAACATAAACACAAAAATCAAAAACAGAGTCACATAAGGTTATACATATAAATGGAGCATTATAGGCACATATGTGATCAATGGATGAATTGCAAGACAGATCAAATAGTCACAAGTGAGTGCAAATGATGGATACTTATATGAAACCATTATGGGAGTTATTGAGAAGAGAGTTTGACATGGTATCATTTTGATATCATTATGGGGGCCACATTATGCCAGAAATTGGAAGTATAAAACCATTTCCATTTTATTATAAGTGAGTTTGAAAAGGTGACCAAATGATACATCTTGGTCACCTGACATTATGTATCTTGCAAAACAATCACTACGTATTAAGGATGCGTAGATGTAGTTATATGCACATTTACATAATGGGTTTACAAGATGATGTGACTCTCTTGTTATAGTATATGATGACATGCAACTAAATAACTTTTATTTTATGATTTTTACAATAGTATTTTAGTTCAATATATATATATATATATGCAATATTTGATATTTATGAAGAAGTTAAAAGTCAACTTGCAGTTGATCATTAAATCTAAGACTTCTTTGACTGGGTAACCAGAGCTATAGACATGAACAGGGCTGCTGAGGTGACCTCCTTATGATATAGTCAGGTATATGATATAATACCACATAAAAGCTTAATCAACAGATTTATTATGCCTCCCCTTATTATGAACAAACATATCTTCAGTCTGTCATAGGTTGCAGTATGCATAAAGGGTTATCTATACAAAACAATATAGGTAGAATCTATTATGAATAACTGTTGCTGAACTATCGAGTAATTATATGAAACTAAAAGGTTTAAATCTTTGGAGGTTAAATGCTCAAAACAGTGAGCCTTTCTGGCTCATAAGAAATTAAGAAGAAATAACTAACGCATGAAATACTTAGAAAGAAAGTAAGATCAACAAAAGGATGGAAAAGGAACTAATCGCAGTCACATTACAGGATCTACGAAGGGAACTCAGGACCTACTCGTTCAGCTCCCTGTATGCCACTGCTAATCAATCACAAATGTTTCCACTTGCCTTCAGCAACAAGATAAAAAAAAACAGTCTTTTTTGCAGGGAACAAGCCCCATCCCCAAAGCATGGGGCTCTGACATCACATCCACAATTTCTACATTAAACTGCCTCCAAGGGAGCCGAAGCTCAGAGAAAGTATATCACATCTATGTAATTAACTGGGCGGCACAGTAATGCAGTGAATGGCACTGTCACCTCACAGCAAAAAGTTCTCCAGTTCAACTTTCAGCTGGGGTGCCTTCTGTGCGAAGTTAGCGTCCCCTTCCTGCTGTCATGTGGGTTTTCTCTGGGTGCGCCAGTTTCTTCCCACATTCCAAAGACATGCAGTAGGTAGACTGGACACTGAAATGGCCATAGGTGTAAGTATGAGTGTGAGTGTGTGGTGTGGAAAACTACTGGGCAGGGTTAGCCAACCAACAGTGTAAACCTTGATTCTAGATGATTGTCACTGTTGAAGTGACACCCTGACCCCATCTGAAAAAATGAGAAAAGGGGTTGTGGATGGATCTGTGTAGTTAAGTCTGCTTGCACATAAATACACAGATAAGAATTTAGATGCATGCAAATGAGAAGTTAGCAAACAGTATGTGAGTACAAGAATTACAACCTATATTAGATTATCACTTTTGTGCTGCGGTAGCGTTGTCGCCTCACAGTAAGATGTTGTCCTGTTCGATTTTCAGCTAAAGCGTCTTCTGTGCGGAGACATGCGTGAATGGGCATACCCTCGTTGAAGGTTGTGCGTCAGGGCTGGCAACTCGGCACATAAAAATCTACTGCCAATCATTAGCAGACCGGAGTTCCGCTGTGGCGACCCCTAACTGGGAAAAGCCAAAAGACACAGCAGCATTAGATTACCACTTTTTAAATTCATTTTTGTTGATTTTTGTAAATACATAAGGATACAGACATGTACAATAAGACATAACACAAAGACATAAGAAAATAAATTCCACCCGCACTAGCCCTGCTTCTGCTAATACTTTAAACCAGTTTTTTCAATGACAGCAGATCTGGTAAGTAACCAGTACCACTACCTGGTTGAAATAAATTGTGATGTAAGATCATGGTTCCAACTTCCAGTATGAAAGATTCACCTTTCTTCTCAGTCCATGTTTTGCAGTTTAGGATTCTAAACCTTGTTTTAAGTTTCATTCTTTACAATATGTCATGGAGAACTCATCACCTATTTAATGTAAATGATTGCCTTTATATTTACCCTCAGTTAAGGCAATCTACTCTTTGTGGTCAAGGAACTTAAGAACATAGAATGACAGAATTGGATCAAGAGATGAATGAGGCTAAACAATCAAAGAGCCTAATTCAGCCATTTAAGACCTGAACATTATTATCTTTGGTTTAAACTACCAAACATGCTCCCAAGCATAAATATGGTCATAATGCCAAAACAACAAACTGGGAACAGGCCAACCCATTTTAACAGAAAAAAATGGTAAAATAAAAAATGTTATATTGAATTATTTTATTACTAGGGAAGTGAATAAAACACTTGTATGATTTCTGGAGTATTGTTAAATCAGTGCAGCACAGACAGACCTGAAATCTTTATTCCATTTTGCAATTAAAATAGACATAAGATGCATACCAAATGGAACAGAATGAAACAAAGTAACAAGCTTTAGAATCCTAGAACAGAAAATTACTACTGAGAAGGAAGATACAGCTGAAAAAAATAGTATTTTAACATAATTCACTTGTAAGAGAAAGGAAAAAAATGGAATTCAGTATGATGTAACTGCCTGAAAAAAAATAATGTAACCATTAAAGAACTCAAATCCTGTAACAAGGAAAGGGACTGTGTCTTTTGTGAAGTAAAAGTTTAAATGTGTGTGCTGCGTGGGCTTATCCTTACATACTCATACAGACAGCAAACCAAATGGCTCTGAAAATTTAGTATATCAGTTATGAGAAAACAACAGAGAAAGTACAAAAGGGAGAATGTACCTTACGAAAACATTTACTCAGGATTATACTGACATATCGTGTAGAATCCAGAATGATCGACTGTTAATAAATTCTATAGGAAATCCTTCTATCCGGAACAGTTTATTTTCAAGGGAATGTTTTCCATATCCCAGCAAGTTATCCTGCCACTGTACTCTTCCCTTATTAGACTTTTCATTGAATATAATGCTCCCTTTGTATTTATAAATTAAATTGCTCAGCCAGAAAGGCCCTCAAAAACCTTACCAAGAAAACCATCATCATCATCATAATCAACCTCCTTCTTCCTATTTTCTACATGAGGTCAGCGTGTCATGTCAGCTGTTGCCATTGCTCTCTCTCTCTAGTCAGTGCCACTCTCCCTCCTCCTTTGACACTAATGAATGACTGCCATAGGTCTTTTCTCACACAGTTCGTCCATGTCTTTGCTGGACACCCTTGTTTCCTCTTGTCTGCTTCTTGTCTGTCTCATATAATCTTCACTAGATTGTTTTCTCCTTTTCTGAACATGTGCCTGAGCCACCGTAATCTGCTCTCTTTGACCTTTTCTGCAACTGGAGCTACTCTGGTTTTTGCTTTTATGTCCTCATTTCTTCATCTGTCCCACAGTGCACATCTCACCACTCATGTCAGATACTTCATCACCATCACCTCTAACTTTTCTGCCCAGGTTTCTGTACCATACAGTAGTAATGGTTGCACCACTGTTTTGTACACCTTACTTTACAGCTTCTTTGGCATTTTTCTGTCATACACTACACCTGACACTCTTTGCCAGTTGGCTGAAACCCCTCTGATTGTAACTTTGACCTCCTCATTCAGACTTCCCTTCTCCTCAACCACCCCTCCCAGATATCTGAATCTGTTAAACTGTTCCACTATTTTCCATTCTGTCTCAATTCTCAGATTTTTTTCTGTTTTCCCCCACTTGCTGCCATTACAACTGTTTTATCTGTACTCAGTTGCATCCCATGTGACTTCAGTTTTGCATTCCATTCGCTATCCCTTGCTGGAGTTCTTGCTCAGAATCTGCCTTTAATGCTACATCATATCCATATAGCAGCATTGTTGATCCATCCCCTCCTGACCTGTTTGTTAATGTAGTCCATCACCAGTATGAACTGCAGTGGGCTAAAAGCTGAACCCTGATGCACACCCACTCCCACTGGGAACCCCTCTGTGAGGCTGAACACTGTTCATACTTGAGCCATTGGGTCTTTGTACATAGCCTTTTCTAATCCTAGTAATGTTTCTGGAACATATATACAAGAACATATGTACAAGATATACCAAAGTGATTTATCAGACATTGAAAAACAGTGAATACTTCAGTCCCACTAAAAAGTCCTATATCAGTTGTGACTCCCGTGCACTGGCCCAGTAATCAAAGAGCCAGTGCATGGGCATCACATATTAATTGTTTGGCAGTGGTGGGATATAATATCAAGTATTAATGGTTTGATAGTGGTGAGTTAGCCACATCACATATTAATTGGCTTGTAGTGGTGTGGATAGTGAATTCCTGTAGCTTGTGTACAGTGATCACTGAAGGTGTTTTTGTACTCTAAATCAGCCACACAGTGAACATTCAGGGTTCAGATCACAATTGTCTTACTTCTTTTGTTAGCTTAGTTATTCAGGGAGAGCAGGCAAGCATGTCAGCAGAGGAGTATGGTAAGCTGACAAGGAGCCAGTTGGCTGAGATGTGCCAGGCTAAAGGACTGGTGCATAGAAACCTGACTAAGGCAGACATGATTGCAGCTTTGGTCCCAGCTGTATCAGAAAATAGCAACCAGGAGGATGATTAGACTGGCCATGGAGATATACAACACTCAGAGAATGGACAGCTCAACCTTTCTACAGAGGACTTAAAATACAACTGGAGTTAAAGAGACTTGAGTTGGTGACCAAACGCTTGGAAATAGAAGCAGCAGAGAGAATGAGGCACCTAGATACAGAGGAAAATGAGAAACTGCGATGTCTGCAGACTGAGGAGAATGAGAAACTGCTATGCCTGGAAGCTAAGGAGAAGTAGAGGCAGAGGTAACATGAAAAGGAGATGTTGACTCTTCGCCAGAGTCATGGAGGTAATGAGGAAGGGAATAACCAAACTCCAGAAGCACAAAAGGCCAGTAAATGTCTTCCGCAGTTTACAGAGGGGGATAATTTTGATAGTTTTATTCATATGTTTGGGGGGGTATGTAAACAGTACAATGTTGACCAAGGGCTCTGGGTACGGTTCCTGAACCCCTTACTCCATGATAAAGCTGTAACTATTTATTCCAAACTGTCTGACAATGATTTTTTAAACTATAATATTGTAAAGAATTGTTTGCTAGAATTTTTTATGCTAACACCTGAAACTTGCTGGAAAAAGTTTCATGAGCATAGACGTAAGGCAGATGAAAGTGTGTGTGAATATGTTGCTGAATTGAGCACTTATTTTCATATGTGGGTGAGTGGATATCATGTCAACACTTTTGAAGGGCTGGCAGACATTTTGGTAAGGAAACAAGCCCTTAGCACTTTGCCTGAGGACATGAGGATCTGGTTAGCTGATAGAAAATGCTCTAGTTGGCAAAGAAGGGAGACCTATACCTAACAAGCAGGGCATCCCTGCACAGGAAAGGGGCACACAGTGCTACTCATGCATCTAAAGGAACCCATGGTGGGCAGCCCAGACTGCTCCAACAGAATCTGGCAGTAGCAGGGTAACCCACTAGTCCAGGTACATGTCCTGCACCAAGGTTTAATGCTTCGAATGCAACCAGTGGGACCATGTGGCATATAGATGTCCATGGAGGCAAGGTGGGGAAGAAAAGGTGAGAGAGCCAGTAACTGGGAATAAAAAATGCCAATAGTAGGTTGTCTTGAGACAGACAACAGGGGTACCAAACTACCATCATACAAATGTCCTGATAGGGAATGATTTTGATAATGCAGTACCATGTGTGCATGCAGTTACATACAGTCAGGTTTGGAGACAAGCATGTGGATCTGGTAGCCTAGGGGAGACCCAGACAGACCGCACACTTGCAGGCATGACTGGTGAGGTGGTTACTTCAGGGAGGGAGCTATTCTGTAGCAGTGAGACTGAAGATGAGCCACAGCTGCTTGTGGGTATTGATGTTCCCTTGGACAGAGTGACTGCAAGGGCAGAGGTAACTAGTAGTACCCGGGATGACAGTGAGGCACCACTGTCAAAAGATACCACATTTCCTATGGAAGGGGAGCAGGGAAGGGTTACAAAGAGAGAGCTGAGACAGGCTCGGCTGTCAAACCCTACATTACAAGGCTTGAGGCAGGTAGCTAGTGAAGCACCTGATTCTCAAGGGAATAAGGAATCTTTTATACTGGGACAAAGGGTTACTGTATAGAGAGTGCACCCCTGAGGGAGGGTCAGAGGGTGAGAGAATACAGCAGATGGTAGTGCCTAGAGCCTACCCTCTGGCACTTCTAGCCATAGCCCATGATATTCCTTTTGCAGGTCATATGGGCATAAAATGTACAAAGAGACATATTATGCACAACTTTTATTGCCTGGAATGCCCAGAGATGTAACAAGGTACTGCAGGATCTGTGAGCAGTGCCAAAAGGTAGGCAAGGCAGGAGACAAGATGAAAGCTCCTCTGTTGCCTTTACCTGTCATTGAGGAGCCATTTCAGAAGGCAGCTATGGATATTGTGTGGCCTCTGAATACCCCAACTTCCACAGGGAAAAAGTATATCCTAGTGGTAGTAGATTATGCTACAAGATACCCTGAGGAAGTGGCTTTGTCCTCCATTGAGGCAGAAAAGGTGGCAAATGCTTTGTTAGAGATTTTCAGCAGGATAGGTTTCCCAAATAAATACTGATTGACAGAGGTGCCAATTTCATGTCAGACCTTCTGGCTTGTCTGTGGAAGTACTGTGGGTTGAAGTACCAAAAGACCACCCTCTGCCATCCCCAGACTAATAGTCTTGTTGAGATGTTAAACTCTACACTCAAGTCCATGTTACGTGCATTTGCAGATCAGTTTAAGAGGGACTGGGACAAATATTTGCCCCATCTGTTGTTTGCTTACAGAAAGATTCCCCAGGAATCCATGGGTTTTTCACCCTATGAGTTGCTGTAATGGCACAGGGAGAGAGGACCTCTAGATTTAATTTGAGATGAGTGGGAAGGTAAGTGTGAATCTCACAAGGAGTCTGTTGTGGCACATGTCCTAAACCTCAGAATAAGGCTCAGGGAACTCATGGGCTTGACCCAGGAGAACCTGGTAGAAGCCCAACCACAGAAAAAGGTCTGATATGACAGGAATGCTTGAGCTAGAGAGTATGCTGTAGGGCAGCAGGTAATGGTTCTCATTCCTGTCAGACACAACAAGCTGCAAGCAGTTTGGGAGGGACCCTGCAAGGTGGTAAGGAAGGTCAGTAATATTAACTACATGGTAGAACTGCTAGGTAGGAGGCAGGGGCACAAATTGTATCATGTTAACATGATGAAACCTTACCATGATAGGGAGGCCCTTATGCTTAGTATTTGCAGTGGATTGTAAAAAGTGTCTGAGGGAGATCTGGTGTCTGATCTCAGTGAGGCTCAGACTGACACCTCAGTGGAATGGGTAGCAATGTCCATGCAGCTATCTCCTACCCAGGTTTAAGAAATCTGAGCAGTGTTACAGGAGTTTGGGGATATGTTCACTGGGAAACTAGGGTGCAGCACCAGGTGGATACAGGACCCCAAAGGCTTATTAGGCAGGCCCCTTATAGGGTGACTTTGAGAGTCAAACAGACTCTGAGGAAGGAGATACACAAAATGTTGGAACTAGGGGTAATTCAAGAGTCCAACAGCCCCTGGGCCTCCCCAGTGGTGCTGGTGCCAAAGAAGGATGGCAGCACCAGGTTCTGTGTGGATGACAGGAAATTAAATAGTCACACAGAGTCAGATGCATACCGCATGCCTAGGACAGATGAAGCCCTAGAGCAGCTGGGTGGGGCTAAGTATCTTACCACCATTGATCTTACCAAGGGTTACTGGCAGGTGCCCTTAACACTCAGTGCTAGAGAGAGGAAAGCCTTTGTGACTCTGTTTGGCTTGTATGAGTTCACAAATATGCCCTTTGGGATGAAAAATGCCCCAGTGACTTTCCAGAGGCTTGTAGATCATATCCTAGCAGGAGCAGGATGGTTTGCCCTTGCTTACCTAGATGATATTGCATCTACAGCCATTCCTGGCAAGAAGACCTTCAGCATGTCAGGGAAGTGCTGGGCAGACTACAGAGGGCAAGGTAGACCATTAAGCCCAGCAAATGTCAGGTAGGTAATGGCAGAGGTCTCCTACCTGGGACATAGAGTGAGGAGTAGTAAGATCAGGCCAGAACCTGCCAAAGTGAAAGCCATTCAGGCATGGCCTGCACCTGTTACCAAAAAGCAGGTAAGAGCATTCTTACAGACAGCAGGGTACTACAGAAAGTTCATCCCCAGTTATAGTGCCATAGCTGCTCCCCTCACAGACCTGACAAGGAAAAACATGCCAGATAAGGTAGTGTGGAACCCAGCATGTGAGCAGGCATTCCAGAAGATAAAGGAAGCTTTGGGAGGACCCCCTGTGTTAGCCAGTCCAGAATACAGCAAATAATTTGTTGTGCAGGTGGATGCTTCGAACCATGGAGTGGAGGCTGTACTTAGCCGGATTTCTTCAGAGGGAGAAGAGCACCCAGTGGTTTATTTCAGTCATATGCTCCAACCCAGGGAGGAATGCTATGTAGCTGTAGAAAAGGAATGCCTAGCCATAGTGTGGGCACTGCAGAACCTTCAGCCTTAGCTGTATGGAAGGAAATTCACTATAGTTACAGATCACAATCCCCTAACATGGTTACATTGAGCCAGCCAGCAAAATGCCAAGTTACTAAGGGTTGAAAGCATATGATATGTCAGTGCAGCACCACAGTGGGATTAGCAATGCGAACGCAGATGGGCTCTCAAGAGAGGAAATGGGGTAAGGTATACTCCGATAGACGTAACCCTGTCAAGCAATGTTTCTCAAGGGGCACTGGAAAAACTAGCTTGAGTTCTCAGGGGGTGAAGAAATATGAAAAACTGAGGGGCTGCCAGCACTGCCAGATAGAATTTTATAAATAATTCTGTGTCATTGTAAATATTAATATGATCTACAGGCTAGTTTTACAGAT